>NW_026518871.1:900000-1131000 GCF_947347685.1 Pleuronectes platessa | reverse complement strand
CGGTTTTACATGTATTTTCTGAATTGTGATAAGTGCTGCTGCTGTGTTTATCTTTGAAATATCGGAGCTTGTTAAAATGATGAATCATTGAATAACATTATAACTTTATTTCCCCTTTTTAATAAATGCTTTTGTAATTAAAGTATCTGTAGTCTGTGATTATTTGTGCATATGTATGTGATTGCAGCTGGATTATGATTGCCTGTGCTCGAACTTAAAACCCTTCATTTAATATTAAATAATTATTAATATTAAATATTGAGATTATTGATTTGACATTTATCATTATGAGACTGATATTTATAGATTGACTCGTTGGTCCCTGTAACCAGGGTGGTGCCCCGCGACAATAAGCAATGATTACAGATTTGTATTATTCTTAATTGATAATTTTATTGTTTTCATTAATTATTTTAACTATTATTAATGGATAACCGTATCATTTCTAATTAAATGTGTTACATTTCTTAATTAATAGCTTTATCATTTTTGATTATTTTTAAGAAATAATTGTTATTTTAATAATCATATTTCATGATTATTAATAATTAGCCAACGTCAATTCTACTCCTACTATTGCACAACATAAATGGTGCCCCCGTGTGAGGCATTCTAACTCCAGCTGTATCATAATACTGTACAATAATCCAGATTCATTTTCCCCCAGAAATTAATTTTTGAAGAAAAAGATATTAATTAATTTTTTTTTTCCTTCCAAAACTTTTTTTTATCCCTCACAACATAAATGGATCCCCGTGTGAGGGCGGAACGCTTCACGCATGCAACATAAATGGTGCCCCTGCGTGAGGCTATCTAACTCCAGCTGTATCATAATACTGTGTACAATGATCCAGAAATAATTTTGAAAGTTATCTCTCTGCAAATATTTTTTTTTTTTTAATTTCTAAATTCCCCTGCACCTTTGCAACACAGGTATACTCGTGCCTTGCGTATCTGTGGTTGGCTGCAGAGTGCAATCGGTGGTTGTGAATTCGCGATGCACAATATTTATGATTAATTTCTTAAAGAGAAAAATAATTTTGGAAATTTATTTCTCTTTGAATTTTTATTTGTAATCCCTTTGCACCTCTGCCAAGCAGGTATACTATTGCCTTGTGTATCCGTGGTTGGATTCTTATTGCATATTAGTGGTTGTGTAATCTCAATGCACAATAATTATAATTAATTTTCATCAGAGAAAAATAATTTTGGAAATTTATTTCTTTTTTGAATTTTCTTTATTCTTAATTCCCTTTGCTAAGCAGGCGTTGTGTATAGCTAAGGTTGGTTGCTGACTACGTTTCAGTAGGTTAGTAATATTTTTATTGGAGAATTTCTGCATGCTTTGAATTTCAAGGAGACTAACTAGATTTGAGAGACTAGTTACGAGTAGACTAGTTGTTAACCAACTAGGTCTAAAGGATTGAGCCATCGAGCTATCCTACATAGCGCTACTATATAGACACAGAGTGAAGCTCACCTGTGCATCTTGTGTAGTGTTTATTAAATTTTTATCCGCTTTTAACCTAAGCAAGCTTGAGCGGCCCACCAGGTGTTTTTCGCACTCAGAAGATGAGTAGCATGGACCACACTGGGGCAAGGGCTCCCTCAAGGCCAGACGACCTGTCAGAGACAGTCGCCAGTCTGAGCAATTTTTATAGAAATGCTATAATTAAGTTTTTGTCCGCTTTTATCTAAGCAAGCGTGAGCAGTCCACCAGGTGCCTTTTCGCACTCAGAAGATGAGTAGCATGTAACACCATGGGGCAACTGTTCCCTCAGGACCAGACGTCCTATAAGAGACTGTAGCAGTCTGATAAATTTTTCTAATGATGCGGTGAGTGAGTTGAGTGAGTATGATTTAAGTACCTGCGATCGTAAGATTAAAGAACTGTCCATTCACCTGATCAACCCCACTGGCCCGCATCCAAAAATACCCCATGCTCTGGGTCAACTGACACTCCTCTACCAGCAGAGAGCCGAGCTGCAGGCCCAAGAACATGCGAAGGAGCTCCAGGCCATGCAAGCAGCATGTCGAGCGGAGCAGGAGAAAAACTCCCACCTGCGGCATATCATCGAGACCCGCACAGAACAGGACCAGGCGGTGCAGGAGCACGAAGCTCTGCACGGAAGGTCAAAGGTCAACAGAAAGGGGGGCACAGTCAAACAGAGCTGCCCCCCCTCGAGCTGATATCCCTGATGACAGGGCCAGGAGCTGACGTCATTCCCGGTGAAGCAAGCGGAACAGAGACACTGGGAGAAGAGCTGCGAGCACAGCTACGAAACCCTCTTGCAGAGGAAGCTTTGCTCTGGAGAGCCAGACACACCCAGCAGTCGACCGCTCCAACCCCCTCAACACCAAAGGGGGGGCCGGACTCAACCCCTAGACGTGCAGTGACCTGGGACCGCTATGAGGCACTCCAAATGCCTTTCCAGCGGACACACAGCATCCACTCCAGCCAGAAGGAACACATCCTGCACGGAGCCATGCTTATCCACACCACAAAGACGGAAGGAATCCGTCCTGGAGGGCTGAAGGAGATTTCCCAGTCTGCCACTCAGGCAGGGGCGCACCATGACTCACGGTCGCGTCCTGGATGGTCCTCCACTCCCGGTGCAAGAGATGGTGGCCACAAAGATGAATACTGTGGCACACACAATTCAGAAGACCCTGATGACTCAGCACCCCCTCAAAGAGAGGAAATCTGCACCCGGCAGCTAGAGCCCCTTAAAAAAGACATTTATTGCTTCGACCCAGACAACCGAGGGTTCAACGAAGACGACACCGTGGTTCTGGCAGTTCAAATCCAACTAAATGTGGACCCGGCGCTGGAAGATGACAACTTTCCCCACGCCAAGATGAACCCCAGCAAAGAGAACCAGGAACAGCGACCCTTCCAACAGGGCGCCCCACAAAACCAAGGGGGTGAGGATTTCAACCAGCCCCACAAACAGTTTCGACCTCAGCACCTGAATCCCTCTCAACAGAGGAGTAGGGGCTGGAACAGACGGAAACCCTATCAGTACCAGGAGTATAGATGTGGTGACCGAAATCCAACACATGGGATGCATCCTGGGACAGAGGAGTAAATACGGAGATGTGTGGATGAAGCAATGAGAGACATTGTGCCACGTGTTCCTCCAGGCTCCACTGAGAGACCAGACACTGAACCCCGTTGGCGAAACTAGGAGCAGACGCCCTCCTTCTCCACTCCCAAAGATGACTTCAATGACGGGGAAGGACCAAGGCGCTGCCAGAAACCCCCTCTCACCTCCACATCTGAAAAGGGGGGGAAGAAATCCCAACTTTAAAACAAAAAAAAAACGCTCAAACCACTCACTCCATCAATAGCTGCATGCTTTAGACCCTCTGTCAGTAAATTGTATAACGTAGTTCAGGTAGTGAACCTCCTCAGACCTCGTTGAGGATTTTGAAGTCGTTACCACTACGGTTGTGCAGCCCTCACGGGTACACTTGGCAATTCAGTCTTGGCAGTGAAATTCCAATATCTGTAGATCTGAAAACCTAGAAATAGGATTTATCATAAATTCACAGATTAGCGAACAACAGAACGGACTCGCCGTTCTAAATGTTTTGGTTTGACAGGATAACACACATGTTTACCTCAAAACACCAGCACCTACTCAAACATTTTCTTCTGTTCGTGTTTCCACTTTTCTTTCATTTCACTCTTCACCGAAATTCATTGGTATTTTAACAATAACTGCCGATAAGCATTATGTGAAATTGAAAGTGTGTGCCGTGTTTTAGAATATATGTTATTTAGCCTGTCTGCCCAGACAATTACCTCTCTCTGTTTAGACTCATGCCTCGAAGACATTTATGCCTCTCTGCCTCATAATGAACTAACTTTCAATGCTTCAACTCCACTCAAGGATTACCTCTCATGGATTATCACTGGACTCTCGACCATAGTTTGCCCTGGAGACCGGGGTCACAGCCCACTCTCCAGACCAAAAGGGGGACTGTTGGGCCAGAGCCCAGCGGGGGACCCCAGACACTGGAGCCGAGAGGAACAAAGGGTTGTTAAACTTTGGGCGGGAAAACATCCTCCTGCAGGCTCAAGAATCTCCCCCTGGTGGTGGAAAAATGTCCTGGGGTTTTCCCAGAAACCCCTGCTCAGTTCCAAGCCCCGCCCACTCAGATCCATTTCTGACACTCAATTGGCTTAAAGCCAGCATCATCCTATGACCAACTCCTCAAGGAGGAGGACCTCTCAGGTAGAACAAAACCACTGAGACATCAATAATCGTAGCCATTTTACCCTGCTCTGAAGACAACACCAGGCCCCTTTGGGGCCTCCCAGCTGATTTAGTTGCTAAAGGGGGCAACTTTAACTTTTAGTTTATCAGCCATTTCCTGCTCTCTGAAGACGTCAATAGACCGTTCCCGGTCTAGCTAGATGATTTCAGTTGCTAAAGGAGGCAATAATTACAGAAGTTAATTTTATTTTCTTTTATTTCTTTATTCAGTCGACGTTTTTATTTTCAAAAGGACTTTTGCTCTTTTAACTTGAAAAGACCAAACAGGAAATTGCACGCGGAACAACCTCAGACTGTTTCACTTTCCCCACGGACTTTTCTTTTCCCAACGATCTACAAACGGCTTCCACAGCCGTCCCCTGCAGAAGCGCGAGATTCATTCCGCTGAGGAGCACGAGCTCCACATCCCTGAAGAGGAAGGACGACGTTCATCCCGTCGAGGCAGCACGAGAAAATCCGCTGCTTGTCCGGTCCAGCGGCCGAAGACCGCTTGAGAGACCACGTGATTCACTGGCCCGACGCGCACGCACACCGCGAGGGTGGTACAGTAAGAGGCTTTATTGTCTGGGCAGATGTTAATCTAATACGTAGCGTATTGTTTTAATACTTGAATGTATTTGTTTTGTATGAGACCGCCGAGTCTCTAGTGTTTTGCGGCGATTCACCGGTTTCCGGTTACGGCCTTGTGCCACAGTTTTTAAGCGCCGTGAGCAGCGTCTCCAGCTCATTGTGACCGTTTGAACAACTTTAAAGAGACTTTACCGGTCAAACCTCAGCACACAACGCCACTTGGGTGCTGAGTGGTAAAGTAAATGTAACTTGTCTCTGACGGTGCTTTTAAGAGCTTTGCTCTCTCCTTGTATGCTCTCTCTCTCTCTCCTTCTAAACCGACCTATACACACATCCGATCTGTATTTAGAATACAGTTCATGTAACATAGTTAAATCTATATTCAGAGAGGCTGGACACATCTGGAAGCCATGC
Source organism: Pleuronectes platessa (assembly GCF_947347685.1). Classification (NCBI taxonomy): domain Eukaryota; kingdom Metazoa; phylum Chordata; class Actinopteri; order Pleuronectiformes; family Pleuronectidae; genus Pleuronectes; species Pleuronectes platessa. Next base: position 1,125,733 of record NW_026518871.1, on the reverse strand, counting down.
GGCCCAACGCCAAAGCAGAGACAAAGAATTGTCTTTGTCTGAAAATCCCTTGGTGTAATTCATGTGACGACCACCAGTGTGAGCTCCGGCCACATGGTGTCATTAACATAGACTCCATTTTGAATAACGCAAGTTAAACCACCATTTTGAATCTATTATTGCCACGCCTCCTCTCTCCCTCTCCTCCCATTCTGGCTCTAAATTCATAACGGCTCCGCCATCTTGTTTTGTAGTCAATCCGCCATTTTGAGAGTTTTTAGGCCTTGATTCCACGAATCATGATCGGCCGCCATCTTAGATGTGACGTCACCACGTGACTGCATCATCGCCACGCCCCCTTCTTTTTCTCTCTCTCTCTCGCTCTCTCACACACCCACACACACACACACACACCCACACAGACACACCCACACAGACACAGAGACACATTGATAGACACAGACAGATACACACACACAGATACACATAGATGAATACATGTGTTTTTCTAAGTTGTGATAAGCGGCTGCTGTTGTTATCTTTGAAATATGGGAGTTTGTTAAAATGATGAATCATTAAATAACACTAACTTTATTTCACATGCATACACATAGACACACACACAGAGAGACACTTTGACACAGACACACACACACACACCGAGACAGACATACATAGGTAGACCGCCGGTTTTACATGTATTTTCTGAATTGTGATAAGTGCTGCTGCTGTGTTTATCTTTGAAATATCGGAGCTTGTTAAAATGATGAGTCATTGAATAACATTATAACTTTATTTCCCCTTTTTAATAAATGCTTTTGTAATTAAAGTATCTGTAGTCTGTGATTATTTGTGCATATGTATGTGATTGCAGCTGGATTATGATTGCCTGTGCTCGAACTTAAAACCCTTCATTTAATATTAAATAATTGTTAATATTAAATATTGAGATTATTGATTTGACATTTATCATTATGAGACTGATATTTATAGATTGACTCGTTGGTCCCTGTAACCAGGGTGGTGCCCCGCGACAATAAGCAATGATTACAGATTTGTATTAATCTTAATTGATAATTTTATTGTTTTCATTAATTATTTTAACTATTATTAATGGATAACCGTATCATTTCTAATTAAATGTGTTACATTTCTTAATTAATAGCTTTATCATTTTTGATTATTTTTAAGAAATAATTGTTATTTTAATAATCATATTTCATGATTATTAATAATTAGCCAACGTCAATTCTACTCCTACTATTGCACAACACTGGTAGTTCATCGTGGTTGTTGTTTGTGTCAGTGCGTCTACACCGTTAACGGACCTGTTTTTATGGGCGTGTTGTGTTGTTTGATGTGAAGTAACGATCCGTGCTAAATTTGGTTTTGTTTGCGTGTTGAATAACGCAAACAGGGGGGATAAATGATATTAAGGTGAAGAAAAGTGCTAAAAAGTACAGGAAATAGTTTAATATAGTTTCACTGTAACGATAAAGTGGTTAAATGACATTGTGCAAGTTTGGGAAGACGGGCCCTCAACTTTCTAAACAGTAAGACATGTGTGTATTAACCACGGCGTTGCAGTGGCTAAGACATAGACAGTATTTGATTTAAAGAGAAAATTGGGATAAACCTGGATCCAGGGAATTTGAATTAATAAATAAGTGTAAAATGATAAGAGAAAGAGTAATAAGACAAAAATAAGAGTAAGGAAATGATCATAGGAAAAGCTGCAAATTTGGATAGTGGAAGCCCTCACTGAAGGAGCTGATAGTATGGGTCCTGAAAAGCCTCACCAGAGGTCAGTTTAATAACTGAAGATTGTAGAATAAAAATTTTTGATTGTATGTTTCTATTCTAAACATTTGTTGACGAACAACTGTTGGATGAAGCTCCTCATTGAATAATATCTATAAAAAGTAGCATAAATTTGACAGAGATATACAGCGAAAAAGCGGCTAGAAGCATGCTGTGTGACTGTGATGTGAACAACTTGCTTTTGAGAGTTTAGGATGAGTGCTGTTTTGTGTTTGTGAGTTGAATTTGCAGTGTTTTTTCGATGTGTGTGCCAGAAGTGAATCAGCACAACTGAATAAACATATGAAAGGACTGCTAAAATATGAGCCTTGTAATATCACAATGAGCCTCTATTCAAGGGGACTTGAAACTATGAGCTGTTCTTATAAAACAGACGTAATGAAATAATGAATCTCCTTAGGAGGACTTAATTAATATAACCACACCTTTGAATCCTTCTAACTGATGCACATTTTTTCCATGTGCTGGTGTGTGTGTGATAACTGTGGACATTGCTGTGTTCCAACTTTGTGAGAAATGCAGCAGGCGCTGGTTGATGTGATTTAAAGTTAATAAAGAGGAGGTTTTTGTGATTGATTAAATATATATGTTGTGGTTGTGAACGGGAAATCTGATGACTTATAAAGACAGATATTTTGTTCTTTGTATTAAACAAAGCTAGTAGTCGCATTCAGGGGACTATTGCATTAGTCTTTCTTCCCTTGTATTCACAGCCCCCACCTTTCTGGTGTGTGCGTGTGTGTGTCTGTGTGTCTCTTGTGCATGACCATCCCTCTGGGTGTAGAAACGAGAAAGGGGATTTGCACTGTAATTAACAAACCTTTTGTGAGACACAGAGACAAACTCAAAGTTGTTTTAAAACCAATTCTTTACTGGGGTTTTAGCTAGAGCTGAAAAAGACAATTTGTTTCTTTGTTTGTTTATGGTAAAGCGAGATTGTGCTGGCAGTATTAGGAATAACATTGCTTGTTTAATTATTGCTTGAACATTTTGTTTTATTTTATTTTTATTAAAATTGGACAATACTTAGTTAAGGGTTTATTTTGGAAACAAATTGGGTTTAATTTGACGTTTTTTGGACTTTAAATAATGGATAAGACAGTTAAATTGATTCTGCAAAAACTAGGAATAAAGCATGGAATGAAGCATGGCTTGGAGCAGTCTATCATCCGCAAAGTCAAGGGATGTGCGAAAGAATGAATGGTGTTTTGAAAAATCGTATTGTTAAAATATGTCAGCACACAGGTTTGAACTGGATAGCAGCGCTTCCACTGGCGCTAATGGTATGTCGCTCTAGTGAGCTACGTGATCTGCATATGACACCTCATGAGTTGATTACAGGAAGACTGATGCCAACGCCTTGTTTACGTACAAGTGGAAAGGGTCCAAGCCTGGGCCTTTTGGAAGATGAAATGCGGGCGTATGTATGGTTAATCTGCATAAAAGAATATCCATATATGTTTCTGACAGGCAAAGAAAAGAGGAGGTGCAGGAGAAGCTCGATGAGCAAAAAAGGATCACAGTGCAACCTGGAGACAAGGTATTCGTGAAGGTGTTTAGAAGGAAGTGGTATAACGAACGCCGTGAAGGACCGTTTGAAGTGGTGCGTAATACTGGAACTGCGGTCCAAGTTAAAGGATCTCCAACGTGGTATCACTTATCACATTGTGTTAAAGCACCAAGTGAAGAGACATTACACTTACAGAACCAAGATGTTGAAGGTTCAAGAGAGCCAAGAGACAATGTTGAAGAACCTACATCAGATAGGGAGATGCATGAAAATCCCCAGAGTCAGAACTCAGAAGGAGAGATTGTCCAAGCTGTGGACAATGTTGATGATTCTGTGCACATTTCTGATAATGCCAGGAATGACTCTGCAGTTAATGGACAGGAAGGAAGATTTAGTGACATTGTCTTTCAACATGTTCCAGAAACCGCAGAACCTATTTCAGTTGCCTACAAAGCACCGGAGACATCAAAGGGCTGTGACCCCAATGCAGAACAACTCAGGGATCCAGTTAGACAAAGGAGCCCAAGACCAGTTAGGAAAAGAGTTAAACCAGACTATTACTAGATCAAGGGTTGAAGTAACCGTAGGGAGGTCAGTACGACTTCCATGTCAGTGTACAAGAGAAAATAGTGGTGAAGGGAAACTCAGAGTTGAGTGGAAAGATAACCATGATAAGGTTCTATCTCTTTCAGGGACATTACCAATAAGGAAGCATACGTTAATTAATGACAGAAGGATAGCGAAGGTTGAGGGAGATTGTAGTCTTCATATATATAGGCCTCAACAGGAAGATCAAGGTGATTATAGGTGCTCTTTTTATAGTCAACTTTCTGGGAGTGAGCGGTCCGAATTGGGATTTAGAGTTCATATAGTGACACTCATGGTAAAAGATTTGCGTCCTGTTAGAGTTGCAGACTCATCTGTGACAGCTCAGAAGACTATTTCAGACATAGATAATGACTTATTTGACTCTGATCGGAGACCAGAACAAATGATTGATCAATACCACACATTACAAAGGAGAGACACCAAATGGAAAGCGTTTGGGTTTGATCCTTCAGTGTTACGAATCTCAGACCCATGGGCAAGCAGGAACTTATGGTTCCAGCAATTGACTCATTCCGTACGATCGGTTACTAATTGGAATGGTCCATGTGTGGTAAAAATTCCATCGCCGAACACATGGTCTTCAATTTTAGAGACTACACCAGAACCACTAACCGCTATATGTCAATCTTATGCCCTATCGTGGCTGTTGTATCAGCAGCGGTCAGTAATAGATGTAGTGATGGCCGTATCAGTAAATCTGTTTAAACCAAGATCCACTTGTTCTTGGTTGAAGGAACTATCATATATAAATTTACTTGATCGGCATGAAGATATCAAAACCGCGGTCCCTGATGTAATGGTAGTGATAGCAGTGAGAGCTGACAGTTGTTTTTGTTCAAACAAAACATACGATGGGCCAGGAATGTTTATGGGGATATCAGATTGTGACGTTTATATGATGGATTTAAGTAAGCATGAACATAGCATTGGTAATGACACATATGAGGTAACTTTTCATGTACCAAATCACAGACAAAATAAAACTTTAAAGGTACGTAACCAAGTTCTGCCTGGGAATGTTACTATAGGGAATTTTAAGGATATTTGGTGGGTTTGTGGTGAAAAGGCATACATATTTCTACCGTATGGGTGGACAGGATGCTGTTATATGGCAACATTGAAACTTCCATATGAGGTTATTACTATCCAGAAGGGAGAAGAGCCAGTTGAGGTCCAATCCAATTTCATTCCCGGAAGCAGGAAGAAACGGGAGATGGCACAGTTTAACAATTTAGAATCTTACCATTGGAGGATAAGTATAGCAGAGAAGTGGGGTATAGGACTACTTCCATGGTATGGGGTGACATTCTTGGCAGATCACATTGATAACATTACTTACACTCTACAGGGTTTTGCAAACGAAACCATAAGAGGTTTTGAATTTTTGTCAAATACTCAGAAAAGCCATAGACTGACGTTGCTAAAACATGACATGGCTCTCGACTACATTTTGGCCAAACAAGGTGGCCTATGTCTGGCTTTGAACTTAACTGGAGATGCTTGTTATACTTTGATTCCTGACAGCTCTGATAATATGACTAGCGTCATAGATGCAATGAAGGCTATAAGAGATGCGTTTGGGCCATCAGAAAGCGCAGGTACCGGTATAAAAACAGCCTCTTCTGCTTCTGCCATCATTTCTCCTATATGCTTCTGCGCATATTCTCCGCACACCAACAATGTCACATGTGGCACACTCTTCTTGATGTCAAACTCTTTATCCAAATAGTCATCGCTGTGTATCTTCATAGCTGCTCCTTGTGGTCCCAAAATTATACAGCCCGAGCTGAGTTGAACTTTCTTTGGTTGATGATTCAACCATTCCTCTGGGTTTGGTTGGGTATCATTATTGAAATACTTGAGCGTGCAATGGAAAGGATACTCTGGAGGTTTTGCATCAGGCATGTTTGCGATGATGAACTTCTCCCACAATTTTGCTGGCTCCAGAAGATCTGAACTAAGACTTCCGATCCAAAATACTGTAGAAGCCTCAGTCTCCGTCGTCATCAATGATTGATGAAAAATTTTGTTGGGCACTTCCACCAGACAGCCGCCTGGTGCACACTTTATTGTACATTCCAATCTACACAAAGCATCTCTTCCCAAAAGTGCAATGGGTGTATGTTCTGATACCAATATGGGTATTTTAATTTTCAGATTTTTATAGCAGAGCTCAATTGGTTCTGTGAGAGGAATCAGCTGTTTTACTCCCTCAAACCCGATTGTCCGAATCAATTGACCGGACATGGGGAGATGTATAGCATCTTCAGGCCGAATACAGGTAAAAGCCGCTCCGCCATCCACCATCACTTCTAATGGTCGATTATTTACTTTCACCTCTATTGTTGGATCTCTCTCCGGCCCAGATACTATCAGCTGACACCCCCCTTTCGAGTCTTCAGGGCACCTCTAGAACCCTGGTTCCGGGCCCCTGTAAGGGTTCACTGGTCCCCTGGGTGGCCCTGATTGGCCCCGGAATCCTCCTCTGAAGTTTCCTCTGGAGTTTCCTCTGAAATTTCCTCTGAAGTTTCCCCTGTAGTTTCCTCCCGACCTGTTGCATTCACGGGCAAAATGGCCTAACTGTCCACAATTATAGCATTCTTCTGAACGTTGTTGAAAATTAGGATTAAACCTTCCTCCTCTTCCTCTTCCGAAATTTCCTTGATCCCTTCCTCTCCAGTTCTGTGCTTGATCGAAACCTTGCTGTGAGTAGGAAACAACTGGAGCCTCCGATGATAGCTGGAACGATTGGAGCTGAGCCTGGTTCGGTTGATCTAGTGGAGCTTTATTCTGTATAACCAGAGCTTGCTTCTTCTCCATCTTCTTATTATCCACCAGTTGTATTTGAGTAAGTTTTCTGAGGGTCTCTTGGTCTTGTTCTTTTTGATCTTGCTCCTTCTTTCTATACAGCCCCACCTGATGGGCTATATGCCCCGTATAAACACCTTTTTCCATGCTTCCAAGACCCACCACCTCCGCCAGTTTGCTCCTCACTGGCAGGGGCAATCCCTTCTGTATTTTGGCTCGCAAAATTGACTGTTCCATTTGATTCAAATCCGGGTCATTTCCTGTGACATTCCTCCACATTTGATGAGTTCTTGACACATAAGCCCTCGGGTTTTCTTCCTGTCCCAGTGGTTCAATAAGAATGTTGTCTGGATGTACATTTGTCGGAAATGTCTCTTTCAGTGATCTACACACTCGACCTCTGTTTGCAGAAAAGAGTTCTGAATCATTCACAGCAGTTCCCACATATCGATTAAGTCCAGCTTTCTGTAGAATCTCTCCCATACCATGAACTCCAAGGAGACCAGCCAAGATTCTCTTTATGTCTCCCATTGCAGGTTGTTCTCCTACCATCATTTCTTCCAACTTTGAAATCCAAGAATGGGCTCCATCTTGAAGAGTCGGTAACTTGTCAATTATGGTTGACATATCCGTGTTCTGCCAGGGCTTATACTCCAATCTCTGCCCTCGGACAACTACTGGAAACATCTTCTTGGGTGCAGACTGTTTTCTTGAACGCAATGCATTTCTCATGCCCATTGGTTGGGATTCATCTCTCTGCAGCTCCTTCCTTAGTTCCTGCAACGCCTCTACCTGGTTCTCCAGTATTTTTTGTCTTTCTGGAGTAGTAGGTGTCTCCATGTCAAGGAAACATTGGTCTATTTTACTTGCGATCTCTCTTAAGTCCCTCTGTAAATCTTCTTCAACTAAAGTGCTGGATGTCGGAGGACGAAACCTTCTTGCAGATGAAGGAGTTTGGGTCTCTAAATCTACATCGCTGTCTCCATTCTCACTATCATTGGTGGTTTCACCTCCTCTCTTTTCCGCTCTAGCCAGTATTCGCCTAATTGCAGGGTCATATCCTCCCATGGCACCTTCCAGATCACTTTGCTCATCATATCCATATTCCATCCTTCTGATCCTAGTTCCTGATCTTGTCGTTGTCTCCTTACTTTTGGAACTCTTCTTTTTGGAATTTGGATACATTGTTATCATTGTTTCTGCTTGTCCTGTTTCTATTATTCTGTCCTCCTCGTCTCTGATACGATAGCTACCCTCCTGACTGATCACTGGGAGCTGAGGATAGATTTTTCTAGGCTTTGTCCCTACCTCATAAGGTGGAGGTCTTTTTACCGGGTTCATGTGTGAGAAATATTGATTGCTTTCTGCCAACAGTTTTTCTGTTTGTTTTGTATTTTTCCCCATTTCCTCTATGTCTTTATCTCTCTTATCGTTTGCAGTTTTGATCAGTTTCTGTCCCTCATCTTCAAACAACTGGAGAATGCCCAACTCGATTTGTCGCTTTGTCTTACGTGTCTGTCCCTTCTTCCCCTTCTTTTGCTCCGCTTTATATGTAGACACAAGTACTTGCATTATTTTGATTACATCTGGGTTGAGAGTCCCCTCTACTGGCCATGGTTGGTCAATTTGAGACCAACGTTTATGCCATTTCTCCGATATCTTTGGAATGTCTGAGATGCCAGTAACTAAAGGATTATTCTTCTGTACTACATCAACAGGAGTAATTGGTTTTGGACTTTTAGTGTCTTTTTTCCCCATAGTAACGGCTTCTTTTCTGTCCCTCAATGTAATATTAAGGAATGATTTCAAAAAATGTTAAAGTCACTTAGAGCTGGTTTAGATAGCTTACCCCCACTTTTTATTTATTTATTTATCAATTAACCAATTAACCAACTAGCCATCAATCAACCAATTAGTAAACACTCAATTAATCAATCAACAAATTATTCAATTACTGAATTCACAAATGAGTCAAATCAATCAAACACTCTACCAATCAATCAATACATAAATCAATCAAATCATCAATCATGTAGCAAAGCCACTGATTCACCACTGCCAATCAAAAGTGAAATTGATTAGCCAATTGCAAAGAAATCAAAAGCAGCACAACCCAAAAAGCCCCCTTATAATATTTCGACCAAAAGACCTTGACTCCCACAAGTGACTGGCCGTCACCAGATGTGCTCTTGATTGCAGCAAGACAATCACCCAATATTCGTCTCAAAATGTCAAACAGAATCTCCAACATAGCCTTTAACACAGACCAGATCAAAATAACCCACGCTCAGAGAGCAAAACTCACATTTGAAGCTCTCAGTGGAGTTTAACCCAAACAATTAAATTCTATTAATCAATTAAATGCATCAACTGGTCAGTCCGTTGCCAAGCGCTATGTTTTGTTTTTTGTTCACAAATGAAAGCAGGTCAAAATGTGTATCAGCAATAATAATCATACAGAACACATACACATGCACATACAGGTTTTTACTAAAGAGTCCGTGGATAAAACTGTACTGGCCTTGATCAGTCGGATGACAGAAGTCGCACACGCTGACATCAGCAGGCCCCAATCTGTGCGATTCAGTGGTCAGCTGCCTTCTCCTCTTCTCACCTCAGTACTCAACCACCGTAAATGGATCAGAGAAAAGAAACAGTCAAATGATTTAGTATCATACGAACCCGTTGCAATTGTATAAAATGCATCATCAATGTATGATTTAGTTTATTTCATTCTATTACTGTCTTTAAAGTTCTCAATAGTGTAATTTTTATTTCTGCTTTACGAGAGAACTGTCAAGTTGTTAATACAACTTGACAGTTCTCTCGTAAAGCAGTTCAACAGATTAATACTCCGTCTTTGCACCGCACATGTGTCATTCCCAGTGAGGAGAGACAGCTCACAGGGGGGGGGGGGTTTAAGTTACAGAAATCATACCTTGAAAGTACCCCCCATTTCCTTAGGCTAAAGTTTTTAGAGGGTTCATGTTCCCCTCGCACCCCCTTCTCTGAACAGATGTTTTCTCTTAGGGGAGCCAAGAAGAGGTCTGAAGAAAAACTTAATTTCATTTTTGTTCCCTTTTCAGTGGTTGATGTTTAATTTTAGGAAAAATCATATACCTCCTAATTTAAACCCTGACTTGTTCAATAGTCAAAGTTCCTCTGATACTTAAACAAATACTAAAGTTGCCTATTCACTCTAAACAGCTCTCTCTCCTGTGTTTTGAGAGTCTATTTAGATCTCTGTTGCAAAGTGCGTAAATGTATATCTCATTATTCGTTATTACTTGAGAGAGAAAAAGAAAGAGAGAGTTTCTTTCTCACAGACGCAAGACACACAGACACACACACACACACACAGACGATTTACACACACATCCGCAGGGCCCCTTGTACACAGACGCACACACTTTCTCTCGGCCAAGGAACTTCAGTCTCACCCCCAGCATGCTATTCTGCCGCTATTTTCCTCCAATTTCTTTATTATCTCAATTTCTGCTACCATATGAGATGTAAATTATCCTGATGAAGATGCTGCTTCAGACACTGTTCGTCAACAAATGTCAGAGTGGGAGCAAACATTAGAATTTATATCTACATCTCCAGTTATTGAAAACTGAGGCCCATTCTACAGAGCTCCTCACTGAGGGCTTAATTATCCAGATTTTTGCGGCTCATACCTTGATCATTTTCCTTGCTCTTACCACTTTACTTTTATTTATTTATTCGAATTCCTTGGATCCAAGTCACCCCAATTTTTCTCTTTAACTCAATTCCCAAAGGTATTTACTGTACTTTTCTTCATTTTACTCTTATCCCCCCTGTTTGCATCATGCAATATGCAAACAAAACCAAATTTAGCACGGAGCTTCAGTACAACACCAACACAAGACACATCCCCACAAACAGGTTGTTTTAACGGTGTGCATAAACAGCAAATCCCAAACAGCCACAATGAACGAACCAGCGCTCAGTCAAAATGAGAGACTCACCCTGTGTAGCTGGAGGTGCTGAAGGTCACAGCCCGTTACGTCGTGACGCCAATCTTTCGTATATCTGAGGCAGAAGAGTCTTGTCGAGGTCGGTGTTGAATGAATTCTCAGCGGACCCAGTACTTACAAGTATAATATTTATTACACAAGAGTATACAGGTCAGACGGACACCATGGTATGCCCGGAGAAATCACAATGGCCAGATAGTGAAAATCTGGCTCGCCTCCGCCAGGCAAGCCCTTTTATAGAGGAGTTGTTTACCACAGAACCATAGGTAAAATGACGTAGCACATAGGGTCTATGTCTAAATTTGCACATGTTTTTAGTTACTATAAGTTTGAAGTCAACCCCCACATCTTTGCTCCTCCCTTAGCAGGCAAGATAACATATGATAGGTCAAAGATCATTCCCCAGAGGGGGACGAATACCTCAAACTCAAAACTTAGGAGGAAGCATGTCCGCATAGTATATACACATATTAGAAAGCTCCGTTAGCTGAATTTACAACAGTAACATGCCATCATTTTATATAACCATGTTCAAGCTGAATATACAACACATGTATTATATTTTTCCCGAATAAAAATTGTGGGATATTTCTAGGCATTTTTGATGTACTGTAAAGTGCCTACAAGTGTCCCATGTATTTTTTTACCTATAACAAAGACTGAGACATTTCTATGCATTTTGCAGCACTCAGGCTGGGGCTTTAGAGTGGGTATCCGGGCTCAGCTGGTGCTGGACATTTTTTTCTCCCATGTATTATATTTTTCCCGAATAAAAATTGTGGGATATTTCTAGGCATTTTTGATGTACTGTAAAGTGCCTACAAGTGTCCGATGTATTTTTTTACCTATAACAAAGACTGAAACATTTCTATGCATTTTGCAGCACTCAGGCTGGGGCTTTAGAGTGGGTATCCGGGCTCAGCTGGTGCTGGAGATTTTTTTCTCCTATGTATTATATTTTTCCCAAACAAAAATTGTGGGACATTTCTAGGATTTTTTTGATATACTGTAAAGTGCCTACAAGTGTCCCATGTATTTTTTTACCTAACACAAAGACTTAGATATTTCTAGGAATTTTTCACCACTCAGGGTTGGGCTTTAGAGTGGGTCCCCGGGCTCAGCTGGTGCTGGAGATTTTTTTTCTCCCATGTATTATATTTTTTCAGAAAAAAATTGTGGGACATTTCTAGGCATTTTTGCTATAATGTAAAGTGCCTACAAGTGTCCCATGTATTTGTTTACCTAACACAAAGAGTGAGATATTTCTAGTTATTTTTCAGCACTCAGGGTTGGGCTTTAGAGATGCTCCCCGGGCTTGGCTGGTGCTGGAGATTTTTTTCTCCCATGTATTTCATTTTTCCCTAACAAAACGTGTGGGACATTTCAAGGCATTTTTGCCATAATGTAAAGTGCCTAAAAGTGTCCCATCTATTTTTTATTTGTTTTAACCTAACACAAAGAGTGAGACATTTATAGGCATTTTTCAGCAGTCAGGGTGGGGCTTTAGAGTGGGTCCCCGGGCTTGGCTGGTGCTGGAAATGTTTTTCTCCCATGTATTTCGTTTTTCCCTAACAAAACGTGCAGGACATTTCTAGGCATTATTGCTATAATGTAAAGTGCCTACAAGTGTCCCATGTATTATATATATATTTTTTAACCTAACACAAAGACTGAGACATTTTTAGTTATTTTTCCGCAATCAGGGTTGGGCTTTAGAGATGATCCCCAGGCCTGGCTGGTGCTGGAGAATTTTTTCTCCCATGTACTTAATTTTTCCCTAACAAAACATTTCGGACATTTCTAGGCATTCTTGCTATAATGTAAAGTGCCTATAAGTGTCCCATGTATTTTTTTTTTTTTTTTACCAAGCACAAAGAGTGAGACATTTATAGGCAATTTTCAGCACTCAGGGTTGGGCTTTAGATTGGGTCCCTGGGCTTGGCTGGTGCTGGAGAATTTTTTCTACCATGTATTGTATTTTTTTCTAAAAAAACATTTGGGACATTTCTAGGCATTCTTGCTATAATGTAAAGTTCCTACAAGTGCACCATGTATTTTTTAACTAACACAAAGACTGAGACATTTCTAGGCATTGTTCAGCACTCAGGCTGGGGCTTTAGAGTGGGTCCCCGGGATCAGCTGGTGCTGGATATTTTTTTCTCCCATGTATTATATTTTTCCCGAACAAAAATTGTGGGACATTTCTAGGGATTTTTGATTTACTGTAAAGTGCCTACATGTGTCCCATGTATGTTTTACCTAACACAAAGACTGAGAAATTTCTAGGAATTTTTCAGCACTCAGGGAGTGGCTTTAGAGTGGGTCCCGCGGCTCATCTGGTGCTGGAGATTTTTTTCTCCCATGTATTATATTTTTCCCGATCAAAAATTGTGGGGCATTTCTAGGAATTTTTGATATACTGTAAAGTGCCTACAAGTGTCCCATGTATTTTTTACCTAACACAAAGACTTAGACATTTCTAGGAATTTTTCAGCACTCAGGGTTAGGCTTTAGAGTGTTACCCCGGGCTCCGCTCGTGCTGGAGATTTTTTTCTCCTATGTATTATATTTTTCCCGAACAAAAATTGTGGGACATTTCTAGGATTTTTTTGATATACTGTAAAGTGCCTACAAGTGTCCCATGTATTTTTTACCTAACACAAAGACTGAGACATTTCTAGGCATTGTTCAGCACTCAGGCTGGGGCTTTAGAGTGGGTCCCCGGGCTCAGCTGGTGCTGGAGATTTTTTTTCTCCCATGTATTATATTTTTTCAGAAAAAAAATTGTGGGACATTTCTAGGAATTTTTGATTTACTGTAAAGTGCCTACAAGTGTCCCATGTAATTTTTACCAAACAAAAAGACTGAGACATTTCTAGGAATTTTTCAGAACTCAGGGACTGCCTTTAGAGTGGGTCCCACGGCTCAGCTGGTGCTGGAGATTTTTTCTCCCATGTATAATATTTTTCCCGAACAAAAATTGTGGGACATTGTTAGGCATTTTTGATAAAATGCAAAGTGCCTACAAGTGTCCCATGTATTTTTTACCTAACACAAAGACTGAGACATTTCTAGGCATTTTTGATACACTGTAAAGTGCCTACAAGTGTCCCATGTATTTTTTACCTATAACAAAGACTGAGACATTTCTAGGCATTTTTGATACACTGTAAAGTGCCTACAAGTGTCCCATGTATTTTTTACCTAACACAAAGACTGAGACATTTCTAGGCATTTTTGATACACTGTAAAGTGCCTACAAGTGTCCCATGTATTTTTTAACTAACACAAAGACTGAGACATTTCTAGGCATTGTTCAGCACTCAGGCTGGGGCTTTAGAGTGGGTCCCCGGGATCAGCTGGTGCTGGATATTTTTTTCTCCCATGTATTATATTTTTCCCGAACAAAAATTGTGGGACATTTCTAGGGATTTTTGATTTACTGTAAAGTGCCTACATGTGTCCCATGTATGTTTTACCTAACACAAAGACTGAGAAATTTCTAGGAATTTTTCAGCACTCAGGGAGTGGCTTTAGAGTGGGTCCCGCGGCTCATCTGGTGCTGGAGATTTTTTTCTCCCATGTATTATATTTTTCCCGATCAAAAATTGTGGGGCATTTCTAGGAATTTTTGATATACTGTAAAGTGCCTACAAGTGTCCCATGTATTTTTTACCTAACACAAAGACTTAGACATTTCTAGGAATTTTTCAGCACTCAGGGTTAGGCTTTAGAGTGTGTCCCCGGGCTCCGCTCGTGCTGGAGATTTTTTTCTCCTATGTATTATATTTTTCCCGAACAAAAATTGTGGGACATTTCTAGGATTTTTTTGATATACTGTAAAGTGCCTACAAGTGTCCCATGTATTTTTTACCTAACACAAAGACTGAGACATTTCTAGGCATTTTTGATACACTGTAAAGTGCCTACAAGTGTCTTATGTATTTTTTACCTAACACAAAGACTTAGATATTTCTAGGAATTTTTCAGCACTCAGGGTTGGGCTTTAGAGTGGGTCCCCGGGCTCAGCTGGTGCTGGAGATTTTTTTTCTCCCATGTATTATATTTTTTCAGAAAAAAATTGTGGGACATTTCTAGGCATTTTTGATATACTGTAAAGTGCCTACAAGTGTCCGATGCATTTTTTAACTAACACAAAGACTGAGACATTTCTAGGCATTTTTCAGCACTCAGCTCGGGGCTTTAGAGTGGGTCCCGCGGCTCAGCTGGTGCTGGAGATTTTTTTCTCCCATGTATTATATTTTTCCCGAACAAAAATTGTGGGACATTTCTGGGCATTTTTGATATACTGTAAACTGCCTACAAGTGTCCCATGTATTTTTTAACTAACACAAAGACTGAGACATTTCTAGGAATTTTTCAGCACTCAGGGAGTGGCTTTAGATTGGGTCCCGCGGCTCAGCTGGTGCTGGAGATTTTTTTCTCCCATGTATTATATTTTTCCCGATCAAAAATTGTGGGGCATTTCTAGGCATTTTTGATATACTGTAAAGTGCCTACAAGTGTCCCGTGCATGTTTTACCTAACACAAAGACTGAGACATTTCTAGACATTTTTCAGCACTCAGGCTGGGGCTTTAGAGTGGGTCGCGCGGCTCAGCTGGTGCTGGAGATTTTTTTCTCCCATGTAGTATATTTTTCCCGAACAAAAATTGTGGGACATTTCTAGGAATTTTTGATTCACTGTAAAGTGCCTGCAAGTGTCTTATGTACTTTTTACCTAACACAAAGACTTAGATAATTCTAGGAATTTTTCAGCAATCAGGGTTGGGCTTTAGAGTGGGTCCCCGGGCTCAGCTGGTGCTGGAGATTTTTTTCTCCCATGTCTTATGTATTTTTTACCTAACAAAAAGTCTGAGACATTTCTAGGCATTTTTGATACACTGTAAAGTGCCTGCAAGTGTCTTATGTACTTTTTACCTAACACAAAGACTTAGATAATTCTAGGAATTTTTCAGCAATCAGGGTTGGGCTTTAGAGTGGGTCCCCGGGCTCAGCTGGTGCTGGAGATTTTTTTTCTCCCATGTATTATATTTTTTCAGAAAAAAATTGTGGGACATTTCTAGGCATTTTTGATATACTGTAAAGTGCCTACAAGTGTCCGATGCATTTTTTAACTAACACAAAGACTGAGACATTTCTAGGCATTTTTCAGCACTCAGCTCGGGGCTTTAGAGTGGGTCCCGCGGCTCAGCTGGTGCTGGAGATTTTTTTCTCCTATGTATTATATTTTTCCCGAACAAAAATTGTGGGACATTTCTAGGATTTTTTTGATATACTGTAAAGTGCCTACAAGTGTCCCATGTATGTTTTACCTAACACAGAGACTGAGACATTTCTAGGCATTTTTGATACACTGTAAAGTGCCTACAAGTGTCTTATGTATTTTTTACCTAACAAAAAGTCTGAGACATTTATAGGAATATTTCAGAACTCAGGGACTGCCTCTAGAGTGGGTCCCGCGGCTCAGCTGGTGCTGGCGATTTTTTTCTCCCATGTATTATATTTTTTCAGAAAAAAATTGTGGGACATTTCTAGGCATTTTTGATATACTGTAAAGTGCCTACAAGTGTCCGATGCATTTTTTAACTAACACAAAGACTGAGACATTTCTAGGCATTTTTCAGCACTCAGCTCGGGGCTTTAGAGTGGATCCCGCGGCTAAGCTGGTGCTGGAGATTTTTTTCTCCCATGTATTATATTTTTCCCGAACAAAAATTGTGGGACATTTCTAGGCATTTTTGATATACTGCAAACTGCCTACAAGTGTCCCATGTATTTTTTAACTAACACAAAGACTGAGACATTTCTAGACATTTTTCAGCACTCAGGGTGGGGCTTTAGAGTGGGTCCCGCGGCTCAGCTGGTGCTGGAGATTTTTTTCTCATATGTATTATATTTTTCCCGAACAAAAATTGTGGAACATTTCTAGGCATTTTTTATATACTGTAAAGTGCCTACAAGTGTCCGATGCATTTTTTAACTAACACAAAGACTGAGACATTTCTAGGCATTTTTCAGCACTCAGCTCGGGGCTTTAGAGTGGGTCCCGCGGCTCAGCTGGTGCTGGAGATTTTTTTCTCCTATGTATTATATTTTTCCCGAACAAAAATTGTGGGACATTTCTAGGATTTTTTTGATATACTGTAAAGTGCCTACAAGTGTCCCATGTATGTTTTACCTAACACAGAGACTGAGACATTTCTAGGCATTTTTGATACACTGTAAAGTGCCTACAAGTGTCTTATGTATTTTTTACCTAACAAAAAGTCTGAGACATTTATAGGAATATTTCAGAACTCAGGGACTGCCTCTAGAGTGGGTCCCGCGGCTCAGCTGGTGCTGGCGATTTTTTTCTCCCATGTATTATATTTTTTCAGAAAAAAATTGTGGGACATTTCTAGGCATTTTTGATATACTGTAAAGTGCCTACAAGTGTCCGATGCATTTTTTAACTAACACAAAGACTGAGACATTTCTAGGCATTTTTCAGCACTCAGCTCGGGGCTTTAGAGTGGATCCCGCGGCTAAGCTGGTGCTGGAGATTTTTTTCTCCCATGTATTATATTTTTCCCGAACAAAAATTGTGGGACATTTCTAGGCATTTTTGATATACTGTAAACTGCCTACAAGTGTCCCATGTATTTTTTAACTAACACAAAGACTGAGACATTTCTAGACATTTTTCAGCACTCAGGGTGGGGCTTTAGAGTGGGTCCCGCGGCTCAGCTGGTGCTGGAGATTTTTTTCTCATATGTATTATATTTTTCCCGAACAAAAATTGTGGAACATTTCTAGGCATTTTTTATATACTGTAAAGTGCATACAAGTGTCCAATGTATTTTTTACCTAACACAAAGACTGAGACATTTTGTAGGCATTTTTCATACACTGTAAAGTGCCTACAAGTGTCTTATGTATTTTTTACCTAACACAAAGACTTAGATATTTCTAGGAATTTTTGAGCACTCAGGGTAGGGCTTTAGACTGGGTCCCGCGTCTCATCTGGTGCTGTAGATTTTTTTTCTCCCATGTATTATATTTTTCCCGAATAAAAATTGTGGGACATTTCTAGGCATTTTTGATATACTTTAAAGTTCCTACAAGTGTCCCATGTATTTTTTACCTAACACAAAGACTGAGACATTTCTAGGCATTGTTCAGCACTCAGGCTGGGGCTTTAGAGTGGGTCCCCGGGATCAGCTGGTGCTGGAGATTTTTTTCTCCCATGTATTATATTTTTCCCGAACAAAAATTGTGGGACATTTCTAGGGATTTTTGATTTACTGTAAAGTGCCTACAAGTGTCCCATGTATTTTTTACCTAACACAAAGACTTAGACATTTCTAGGAATTTTTCAGCACTCAGGGTTGGGCTTTAGAGTGTGTCCCCGGGCTCCGCTGGTGCTGGAGATTTTTCTCTCCCATGTATTATATTTTTCCAGAAAAAAAAGTGTGGGACATTTCTAGGCATTTTTTATGTACTGTAAAGTGCCTACAAGTGTCCCATGCATTTTTTACCTAACACAAAGACTGAGACATTTCTAGACATTTTTCAGCATTCAGGCTGGGGCTTTAGAGTGGGTCCCGCGGCTCAGCTGGTGCTGAAGATTTTTTTCTCCCATGTGTTATATTTTCCCGAACAAAAATTGTGGGACATTTCTAGGCATTTTTGATATACTGTAAACTGCCTACAAGTGTCCCATGTATTTTTTAACTAACACAAAGACTGAGAAATTTCTAGGCATTGTTCAGCACTCAGGCTGGGGCTTTAGAGTGGGTACCCGGGCTCAGCAGGTGGTGGAGATTTTTTTCTCCCATGTGTTATATTTTCCCGAACAAAAATTGTGGGACATTTCTAGGCATTTTTGATATACTGTAAACTGCCTACAAGTGTCCCATGTATTTTTTAACTATAACAAATGCTGAGACATTTCTATGCATTTTTTACCTAACACAAAGACTGAGACATTTCTAGGCATTTTTCAGCACTCAGGGTTGGGCTTTAGATTGGGTCCCTGGGCTTGGCTGGTGCTGGAGAATTTTTTCTACCATGTATTGTATTTTCCCCGAACATAACATTTGGGACATTTCAAGGCATTTTTTGCTATAATGTAAAGTGCCTACAAGTGTCCCATGTCATTTTGTTACATAACACAAAGAGTGAGACATTTCTAGACATTTTTCAGCACTCAGAGTTGGGCTTTAGAGTGGCTCCCAAGGCTTGGCTGGTGCTGGAAGTTTTTTTCTACCATGTATTGTATTTTTTTCTAAAAAAACATTTGGGACATTTCTAGGCATTCTTGCTATAATGTAAAGTGCCTACAAGTGCCCCATGTATTTTTTTACATAACACGTAGAGTGAGACATTTCTAGGCAATTTTCAGCACTCAGGCTGGGGCTTTAGAGTGGGTCCCCGGGATCAGCTGGTGCTGGAGATTTTTCTTCTCCCATGTACTATATTTTTCCAGAACAAAAATTGTGGGACATTTCTAGGGATTTTTGATTCACTGTAAAGTGCCTACAAGTGTCCCATGTATGTTTTACCTGACAAAAAGACTGAGACATTTATAGGAATATTTCAGAACTCAGGGAGTGGTTTTAGAGTGGGTCCCGCGGCTCATCTGGTGCTGTAGATTTTTTTCTCCCATGTATTATATTTTTCCCGAATAAAAATTGTGGGATATTTCTAGGCATTTTTGATGTACTGTAAAGTGCCTACAAGTGTCCCATGTATTTTTTACCTATAACAAAGACTGAGACATTTCTATGCATTTTGCAGCACTCAGGCTGGGGCTTTAGAGTGGGTATCTGGGCTCAGCTGGTGCTGGAGATTTTTTTCTCCTATGTATTATGTTTTTCCCGAACAAAAATTGTGGGACATTTCTAGGCATTTTTGATATAATGTAAAGTGCCTACAAGTGTCCCATGTATTTTTTATCAAACACAAAGACTGAGACATTTCTAGGAATTTTTCAGCACTCAGGGTTGGGCTTTAGAGTGTGTCCCCGGGCTCCGCTGGTGCTGGAGATTTCTCTCTCCCATGTATTATATTTTTCCAGAAAAAAAAGTGTGGGACATTTCTAGGCATTTTTTATGTACTGTAAAGTGCCTACAAGTGTCCCATGCATTTTTTACCTAACACAAAGACTGAGACATTTCTAGACATTTTTCAGCATTCAGGCTGGGGCTTTAGAGTGGGTCCCGCGGCTCAGCTGGTGCTGAAGATTTTTTTCTCCCATGTGTTATATTTTCCCGAACAAAAATTGTGGGACATTTCTAGGCATTTTTGATATACTGTAAACTGCCTACAAGTGTCCCATGTATTTTTTAACTAACACAAAGACTGAGAAATTTCTGGGCATTGTTCAGCACTCAGGCTGGGGCTTTAGAGTGGGTACCCGGGCTCAGCAGGTGGTGGAGATTTTTTTCTCCCATGTGTTATATTTTCCCGAACAAAAATTGTGGGACATTTCTAGGCATTTTTGATATACTGTAAACTGCCTACAAGTGTCCCATGTATTTTTTAACTATAACAAATGCTGAGACATTTCTATGCATTTTTTACCTAACACAAAGACTGAGACATTTCTAGGCATTTTTCAGCACTCAGGGTTGGGCTTTAGATTGGGTCCCTGGGCTTGGCTGGTGCTGGAGAATTTTTTCTACCATGTATTGTATTTTCCCCGAACATAACATTTGGGACATTTCTAGGCATTTTTTGCTATAATGTAAAGTGCCTACAAGTGTCCCATGTCATTTTGTTACATAACACAAAGAGTGAGACATTTCTAGACATTTTTCAGCACTCAGAGTTGGGCTTTAGAGTGGCTCCCAAGGCTTGGCTGGTGCTGGAAGTTTTTTTCTACCATGTATTGTATTTTTTTCTAAAAAAACATTTGGGACATTTCTAGGCATTCTTGCTATAATGTAAAGTGCCTACAAGTGCCCCATGTATTTTTTTACATAACACGTAGAGTGAGACATTTCTAGGCAATTTTCAGCACTCAGGCTGGGGCTTTAGAGTGGGTCCCCGGGATCAGCTGGTGCTGGAGATTTTTCTTCTCCCATGTACTATATTTTTCCAGAACAAAAATTGTGGGACATTTCTAGGGATTTTTGATTCACTGTAAAGTGCCTACAAGTGTCCCATGTATGTTTTACCTGACAAAAAGACTGAGACATTTATAGGAATATTTCAGAACTCAGGGAGTGGTTTTAGAGTGGGTCCCGCGGCTCATCTGGTGCTGTAGATTTTTTTCTCCCATGTATTATATTTTTCCCGAATAAAAATTGTGGGATATTTCTAGGCATTTTTGATGTACTGTAAAGTGCCTACAAGTGTCCCTTGTATTTTTTACCTATAACAAAGACTGAGACATTTCTATGCATTTTGCAGCACTCAGGCTGGGGCTTTAGAGTGGGTATCTGGGCTCAGCTGGTGCTGGAGATTTTTTTCTCCTATGTATTATGTTTTTCCCGAACAAAAATTGTGGGACATTTCTAGGCATTTTTGATATAATGTAAAGTGCCTACAAGTGTCCCATGTATTTTTTACCAAACACAAAGACTGAGACATTTCTAGGAATTTTTCAGCACTCAGGGAGTGGTTTTAGAGTGGGTCCCGCGGCTCATCTGTTGCTGGAGATTTTATTCTCGCATGTATTATATTTTTCCCGAACAAAAATTGTGGGACAATTCTTGGCATTTTTGCTATACTGTTAACTGCCTACAAGTGTCCCATGTCATTTTTTTTAACATAACGCAAACAGTGAGACATTTCTAGGCATTTTTCAGCACTCAGGTTTGGGCTTTAGAATGGTGCCCCAGCCTTGGCTGGTGATGGAGAATTCTTTCACC
Organism: Pleuronectes platessa; assembly: GCF_947347685.1. Taxonomy (NCBI): domain Eukaryota; kingdom Metazoa; phylum Chordata; class Actinopteri; order Pleuronectiformes; family Pleuronectidae; genus Pleuronectes; species Pleuronectes platessa. Next base: position 1,104,126 of record NW_026518871.1, on the reverse strand, counting down.
CATGTATTTCATTTTTCACTAACAAAACATTTCAGACATTTCTAGGCATTCTTGCTATAATGTAAAGTACCTACAAGTGTCCCATGTATTTTTTGTTTTGTTTTTACCTAACACAAAAGGGGGGGACATTTCTAGGCATTTTTCATTACTCAGGGTGGGGCTTTAGAGTGGATCCCCGGTCTTAGCTGGTGCTGGAGAATTTTTTCTCCCATGTATTGTATTTTTCCCTAATAAAACGTGTGGGACATTTCGAGGCATTTTTGCTACACTGTAAAGTGCCTACAAGTGTCCCATGTATTTTTTGTTTTGTTTTTACCTAACACAAAGAGTGAGACATTTCTAGGCATTTTTCAGCACTCAGGGTTGGGCTTTAGAGTGGGTCACCGGGCTTGGCTGGTGCTGGAGATTTTTTTCTCCCATGTATTATATTTTTCCCGAACAAAAATTGTGGGACATTTCTAGGCATTTTTGATATACTGTAAAGTGCCTACAAGTGTCCCATGTCATTTTTTTAACATAACGCAAACAGTGAGACATTTCTAGGCATTTTTCAGCACTCAGGTTTGGGCTTTAGAATGGTGCCCCAGCCTTGGCTGGTGCTGGAGAATTATTTCACCCATGTATTTCATTTTTCACTAACAAAACATTTCAGACATTTCTAGGCATTCTTGCTGTAATGTAAAGTACCTACAAGTGTCCCATGTATTTTTTGTTTTGTTATTACCTAACACAAAACGGGGGGACATTTCTAGGCATTTTTCATCACTCAGGGTTGGGCTTTAGAGTGGGTCACCGGGATTGGCTGGTGCTGGAGAATTTTTTCTACCATGTATTGTATTTTTCCCTAACAAAACATTTGGGACATTTCTAGGCATTCTTGCTATAATGTAAAGTGCCTACAAGTGTCCCATGTCATTTTTTTTACATAACACAAAGAGTGAGACATTTCTAGGCATTTTTCAGCACTCAGGGTAGGGCTTTAGAGTGGGTCACCGGGCTTGGCTGGTGCTGGAGAATTTTTTCTACCATGTATTGTATTTTTCCCTAATAAAACATTTGGGACATTTCTTGGCATTCTTGCTACACTGTAAAGTGCCTACAAGTGTCACATGTATTTTAATTTTTTTTACCTAACACAAAGAGTGAGAAATTTCTAGGGATTTTTCAGCACTCAGGGTTGGGCTTTAGAGTGGGTCACCGGGCTTGGCTGGTGCTGGAGAATTTTTTCTACCATGTATTGTATTTTTCCCTAACAAAACATTTGGGACATTTCTAGGCATTCTTGCTATAATGTAAAGTGCCTACAAGTGTCCCATGTCATTTTTTTTACATAACACAAAGAGTGAGACATTTCTAGGCATTTTTCAGCACTCAGGGTTGGGCTTTAGAGTGGATCACCGGGCTTGGCTGGTGCTGGAGAATTTTTTCTACCATGTATTGTATTTTTCCCTAATAAAACATTTGGGACATTTCTAGGCATTCTTGCTATAATGTAAAGTGCCTACAAGTGTCCCATGTATTTTTTTTTTTTTTACCTAACACAAAGAGTGAGACATTTCTAAGCATTTTTCAGCACTCAGGATGGGGCTTTAGAGTTGGTCCCGCAGCTCATCTGGTGCTGGAGATTTTTTTCTCGCATGTATTATATTTTTCCCGAACAAAAATTGTGGGACATTTCTAGGGATTTTTGATTCACTGTAAAGTGCCTACAAGTGTCCCATGTATGTTTTACCTGACAAAAAGACTGAGACATTTCTATGCATTTTTCAGCACTCAGGCTGGGGCTTTAGAGTGGGTATCTGGGCTCAGCTGGTGTTGGAGATTTTTTTCTCCTATGTATTATGTTTTTCCCGAACAAAAATTGTGGGACATTTCTAGGCATTTTTGATATAATGTAAAGTGCCTACAAGTGTCCCATGTATTTTTTACCAAACACAAAGACTGAGACATTTCTAGGAATTTTTCAGCACTCAGGGAGTGGTTTTAGAGTGGGTCCCGCGGCTCATCTGTTGCTGGAGATTTTATTCTCGCATGTATTATATTTTTCCCGAACAAAAATTGTGGGACATTTCTTGGCATTTTTGACATACTGTAAAGTGCCTACAAGTGTCCCATGTATTTTTTACCTAACAAAAAGACTGAGACATTTCTATGCATTTTTCAGCAATCAGGCTGGGGCTTTAGAGTGGGTACCCGGGCTCAGCATGTGCTGGAGAATTTTTTCTCCCATGTATTGTATTTTTCCCTAATAAAACGTGTGGGACATTTTGAGGCATTTTTGCTATACTGTTAACTGCCTACAAGTGTCCCATGTCATTTTTTTTAACATAACGCAAACAGTGAGACATTTCTAGGCATTTTTCAGCACTCAGGTTTGGGCTTTAGAATGGTGCCCCAGCCTTGGCTGATGCTGGAGAATTCTTTCACCCATGTATTTCATTTTTCACTAACAAAACATTTCAGACATTTCTAGGCATTCTTGCTATAATGTAAAGTACCTACAAGTGTCCCATGTATTTTTTGTTTTGTTTTTACCTAACACAAAAGGGGGGGACATTTCTAGGCATTTTTCATTACTCAGGGTGGGGCTTTAGAGTGGATCCCCGGTCTTAGCTGGTGCTGGAGAATTTTTTCTCCCATGTATTGTATTTTTCCCTAATAAAACGTGTGGGACATTTCGAGGCATTTTTGCTACACTGTAAAGTGCCTACAAGTGTCCCATGTATTTTTTGTTTTGTTTTTACCTAACACAAAGAGTGAGACATTTCTAGGCATTTTTCAGCACTCAGGGTTGGGCTTTAGAGTGGGTCACCGGGCTTGGCTGGTGCTGGAGATTTTTTTCTCCCATGTATTATATTTTTCCCGAACAAAAATTGTGGGACATTTCTAGGCATTTTTGATATACTGTAAAGTGCCTACAAGTGTCCCATGTATTTTTTACCTAACAAAAAGACTGAGACATTTCTATGCATTTTTCAGCACTCAGGCTGGGGCTTTAGAGTGGGTACCCGGGCTCAGCTGGTGCTGGAGAATTTTTTCTCCCATGTATTGTATTTTTCCCTAATAAAACGTGTGGGATATTTTGAGCTATTTTTGCTATACTGTAAACTGCCTACAAGTGTCCCATGTCATTTTTTTAACATAACGCAAACAGTGAGACATTTCTAGGCATTTTTCAGCACTCAGGTTTGGGCTTTAGAATGGTGCCCCAGCCTTGGCTGGTGCTGGAGAATTATTTCACCCATGTATTTCATTTTTCACTAACAAAACATTTCAGACATTTCTAGGCATTCTTGCTGTAATGTAAAGTACCTACAAGTGTCCCATGTATTTTTTGTTTTGTTATTACCTAACACAAAACGGGGGGACATTTCTAGGCATTTTTCATCACTCAGGGTTGGGCTTTAGAGTGGGTCACCCGGCTTGGCTGGTGCTGGAGAATTTTTCCTACCATGTATTGTATTTTTCCCTAACAAAACATTTGGGACATTTCTAGGCATTCTTGCTATAATGTAAAGTGCCTACAAGTGTCCCATGTCATTTTTTTTACATAACACAAAGAGTGAGACATTTCTAGGCATTTTTCAGCACTCAGGGTAGGGCTTTAGAGTGGGTCACCGGGCTTGGCTGGTGCTGGAGAATTTTTTCTACCATGTATTGTATTTTTCCCTAATAAAACATTTGGGACATTTCTTGGCATTCTTGCTACACTGTAAAGTGCCTACAAGTGTCACATGTATTTAAATTTTTTTTACCTAACACAAAGAGTGAGAAATTTCTAGGGATTTTTCAGCACTCAGGGTTGGGCTTTAGAGTGGGTCACCGGGCTTGGCTGGTGCTGGAGAATTTTTTTCTACCATGTATTGTATTTTTCCCTAACAAAACATTTGGGACATTTCTAGGCATTCTTGCTATAATGTAAAGTGCCTACAAGTGTCCCATGTCATTTTTTTTACATAACACAAAGAGTGAGACATTTCTAGGCATTTTTCAGCACTCAGGGTTGGGCTTTAGAGTGGATCACCGGGCTTGGCTGGTGCTGGAGAATTTTTTCTACCATGTATTGTATTTTTCCCTAATAAAACATTTGGGACATTTCTAGGCATTCTTGCTATAATGTAAAGTGCTTACAAGTGTCCCATGTATTTTTTTTTTTTTTACCTAACACAAAGAGTGAGACATTTCTAAGCATTTTTCAGCACTCAGGATGGGGCTTTAGAGTTGGTCCCGCAGCTCATCTGGTGCTGGAGATTTTTTTCTCGCATGTATTATATTTTTCCCGAACAAAAATTGTGGGACATTTCTAGGGATTTTTGATTCACTGTAAAGTGCCTACAAGTGTCCCATGTATGTTTTACCTGACAAAAAGACTGAGACATTTATAGGAATATTTCAGAACTCAGGGAGTGGTTTTAGAGTGGGTCCCGCGGCTCATCTGGTGCTGTAGATTTTTTTCTCCCATGTATTATATTTTTCCCGAATAAAAATTGTGGGATATTTCTAGGCATTTTTGATGTACTGTAAAGTGCCTACAAGTGTCCCATGTATTTTTTACCTATAACAAAGACTGAGACATTTCTATGCATTTTGCAGCACTCAGGCTGGGGCTTTAGAGTGGGTATCTGGGCTCAGCTGGTGCTGGAGATTTTTTTCTCCTATGTATTATGTTTTTCCCGAACAAAAATTGTGGGACATTTCTAGGCATTTTTGATATAATGTAAAGTGCCTACAAGTGTCCCATGTATTTTTTACCAAACACAAAGACTGAGACATTTCTAGGAATTTTTCAGCACTCAGGGAGTGGTTTTAGAGTGGGTCCCGCGGCTCATCTGTTGCTGGAGATTTTATTCTCGCATGTATTATATTTTTCCCGAACAAAAATTGTGGGACATTTCTTGGCATTTTTGACATACTGTAAAGTGCCTACAAGTGTCCCATGTATTTTTTACCTAACAAAAAGACTGAGACATTTCTATGCATTTTTCAGCAATCAGGCTGGGGCTTTAGAGTGGGTACCCGGGCTCAGCATGTGCTGGAGAATTTTTTCTCCCATGTATTGTATTTTTCCCTAATAAAACGTGTGGGACATTTTGAGGCATTTTTGCTATACTGTTAACTGCCTACAAGTGTCCCATGTCATTTTTTTTAACATAACGCAAACAGTGAGACATTTCTAGGCATTTTTCAGCACTCAGGTTTGGGCTTTAGAATGGTGCCCCAGCCTTGGCTGGTGCTGGAGAATTCTTTCACCCATGTATTTCATTTTTCACTAACAAAACATTTCAGACATTTCTAGGCATTCTTGCTATAATGTAAAGTACCTACAAGTGTCCCATGTATTTTTTGTTTTGTTTTTACCTAACACAAAAGGGGGGGACATTTCTAGGCATTTTTCATTACTCAGGGTGGGGCTTTAGAGTGGATCCCCGGTCTTAGCTGGTGCTGGAGAATTTTTTCTCCCATGTATTGTATTTTTCCCTAATAAAACGTGTGGGACATTTCGAGGCATTTTTGCTACACTGTAAAGTGCCTACAAGTGTCCCATGTATTTTTTGTTTTGTTTTTACCTAACACAAAGAGTGAGACATTTCTAGGCATTTTTCAGCACTCAGGGTTGGGCTTTAGAGTGGGTCACCGGGCTTGGCTGGTGCTGGAGATTTTTTTCTCCCATGTATTATATTTTTCCCGAACAAAAATTGTGGGACATTTCTAGGCATTTTTGATATACTGTAAAGTGCCTACAAGTGTCCCATGTATTTTTTACCTAACAAAAAGACTGAGACATTTCTATGCATTTTTCAGCACTCAGGCTGGGGCTTTAGAGTGGGTACCCGGGCTCAGCTGGTGCTGGAGAATTTTTTCTCCCATGTATTGTATTTTTCCCTAATAAAACGTGTGGGATATTTTGAGGCATTTTTGCTATACTGTAAACTGCCTACAAGTGTCCCATGTCATTTTTTTAACATAACGCAAACAGTGAGACATTTCAAGGCATTTTTCAGCACTCAGGTTTGGGCTTTAGAATGGTGCCCCAGCCTTGGCTGGTGCTGGAGAATTATTTCACCCATGTATTTCATTTTTCACTAACAAAACATTTCAGACATTTCTAGGCATTCTTGCTGTAATGTAAAGTACCTACAAGTGTCCCATGTATTTTTTGTTTTGTTATTACCTAACACAAAACGGGGGGACATTTCTAGGCATTTTTCATCACTCAGGGTTGGGCTTTAGAGTGGGTCACCGGGCTTGGCTGGTGCTGGAGAATTTTTTCTACCATGTATTGTATTTTTCCCTAACAAAACATTTGGGACATTTCTAGGCATTCTTGCTATAATGTAAAGTGCCTACAAGTGTCCCATGTCATTTTTTTTACATAACACAAAGAGTGAGACATTTCTAGGCATTTTTCAGCACTCAGGGTAGGGCTTTAGAGTGGGTCACCGGGCTTGGCTGGTGCTGGAGAATTTTTTCTACCATGTATTGTATTTTTCCCTAATAAAACATTTGGGACATTTCTTGGCATTCTTGCTACACTGTAAAGTGCCTACAAGTGTCACATGTATTTTAATTTTTTTTACCTAACACAAAGAGTGAGAAATTTCTAGGGATTTTTCAGCACTCAGGGTTGGGCTTTAGAGTGGGTCACCGGGCTTGGCTGGTGCTGGAGAATTTTTTCTACCATGTATTGTATTTTTCCCTAACAAAACATTTGGGACATTTCTAGGCATTCTTGCTATAATGTAAAGTGCCTACAAGTGTCCCATGTCATTTTTTTTACATAACACAAAGAGTGAGACATTTCTAGGCATTTTTCAGCACTCAGGGTTGGGCTTTAGAGTGGATCACCGGGCTTGGCTGGTGCTGGAGAATTTTTTCTACCATGTATTGTATTTTTCCCTAATAAAACATTTGGGACATTTCTAGGCATTCTTGCTATAATGTAAAGTGCCTACAAGTGTCCCATGTATTTTTTTTTTTTTTACCTAACACAAAGAGTGAGACATTTCTAAGCATTTTTCAGCACTCAGGATGGGGCTTTAGAGTTGGTCCCGCAGCTCATCTGGTGCTGGAGATTTTTTTCTCGCATGTATTATATTTTTCCCGAACAAAAATTGTGGGACATTTCTAGGGATTTTTGATTCACTGTAAAGTGCCTACACGTGTCCCATGTATGTTTTACCTGACAAAAAGACTGAGACATTTATAGGAATATTTCAGAACTCAGGGAGTGGTTTTAGAGTGGGTCCCGCGGCTCATCTGGTGCTGTAGATTTTTTTCTCCCATGTATTATATTTTTCCCGAATAAAAATTGTGGGATATTTCTAGGCATTTTTGATGTACTGTAAAGTGCCTACAAGTGTCCCATGTATTTTTTACCTATAACAAAGACTGAGACATTTCTATGCATTTTGCAGCACTCAGGCTGGGGCTTTAGAGTGGGTATCTGGGCTCAGCTGGTGCTGGAGATTTTTTTCTCCTATGTATTATGTTTTTCCCGAACAAAAATTGTGGGACATTTCTAGGCATTTTTGATATAATGTAAAGTGCCTACAAGTGTCCCATGTATTTTTTACCAAACACAAAGACTGAGACATTTCTATGCATTTTTCAGCAATCAGGCTGGGGCTTTAGAGTGGGTACCCGGGCTCAGCATGTGCTGGAGAATTTTTTCTCCCATGTATTGTATTTTTCCCTAATAAAACGTGTGGGACATTTTGAGGCATTTTTGCTATACTGTTAACTGCCTACAAGTGTCCCATGTCATTTTTTTTAACATAACGCAAACAGTGAGACATTTCTAGGCATTTTTCAGCACTCAGGTTTGGGCTTTAGAATGGTGCCCCAGCCTTGGCTGGTGCTGGAGAATTCTTTCACCCATGTATTTCATTTTTCACTAACAAAACATTTCAGACATTTCTAGGCATTCTTGCTATAATGTAAAGTACCTACAAGTGTCCCATGTATTTTTTGTTTTGTTTTTACCTAACACAAAAGGGGGGGACATTTCTAGGCATTTTTCATTACTCAGGGTGGGGCTTTAGAGTGGATCCCCGGTCTTAGCTGGTGCTGGAGAATTTTTTCTCCCATGTATTGTATATTTCCCTAATAAAACGTGTGGGACATTTCGAGGCATTTTTGCTACACTGTAAAGTGCCTACAAGTGTCCCATGTATTTTTTGTTTTGTTTTTACCTAACACAAAGAGTGAGACATTTCTAGGCATTTTTCAGCACTCAGGGTTGGGCTTTAGAGTGGGTCACCGGGCTTGGCTGGTGCTGGAGATTTTTTTCTACCATGTATTGTATTTTTCCCTAATAAAACATTTGGGACATTTCTAGGCATTCTTGCTATAATGTAAAGTGCCTACAAGTGTCCCATGTATTTTTTTTTTTTTTACCTAACACAAAGAGTGAGACATTTCTAAGCATTTTTCAGCACTCAGGATGGGGCTTTAGAGTTGGTCCCGCAGCTCATCTGGTGCTGGAGATTTTTTTCTCGCATGTATTATATTTTTCCCGAACAAAAATTGTGGGACATTTCTAGGGATTTTTGATTCACTGTAAAGTGCCTACAAGTGTCCCATGTATGTTTTACCTGACAAAAAGACTGAGACATTTATAGGAATATTTCAGAACTCAGGGAGTGGTTTTAGAGTGGGTCCCGCGGCTCATCTGGTGCTGTAGATTTTTTTCTCCCATGTATTATATTTTTCCCGAATAAAAATTGTGGGATATTTCTAGGCATTTTTGATGTACTGTAAAGTGCCTACAAGTGTCCCATGTATTTTTTACCTATAACAAAGACTGAGACATTTCTATGCATTTTTCAGCACTCAGGCTGGGGCTTTAGAGTGGGTACCCGGGCTCAGCTGGTGCTGGAGAATTTTTTCTCCCATGTATTGTATTTTTCCCTAATAAAACGTGTGGGATATTTTGAGGCATTTTTGCTATACTGTAAACTGCCTACAAGTGTCCCATGTCATTTTTTTAACATAACGCAAACAGTGAGACATTTCTAGGCATTTTTCAGCACTCAGGTTTGGGCTTTAGAATGGTGCCCCAGCCTTGGCTGGTGCTGGAGAATTATTTCACCCATGTATTTCATTTTTCACTAACAAAACATTTCAGACATTTCTAGGCATTCTTGCTGTAATGTAAAGTACCTACAAGTGTCCCATGTATTTTTTGTTTTGTTATTACCTAACACAAAACGGGGGGACATTTCTAGGCATTTTTGCTATAATGTCAACTGCCTACAAGTGTCCCATATATATATATATTCCTTTTACCTAACACAAAGAGTAGACATTTGTAGGGATTTTTCAGCAATCAGGGTGGGGCTTTAGATTTACTCCCCGGAGTTGGCTGGTGCTGGAGAATTTTTTCTACCATGTATTGTATTTTTCCCTAACAAAACATTTGGGACATTTCTAGGCATTCTTGTTATAATATAAAGTGCCTACAAGTGTCCCATGTCATTTTTTTACATAACACAAAGAAAGAAACATTTCTAGGCATTTTTCAGCAGTTAGAGTTGCTCCCCAGGCTTGGCTGGTGCTGGAGAATTTTTTCTACCATGTATTGTATTTTTCCCTAACAAAACGTGTGGGACATTTTAGGCATTTTTGCTATAATGTAAAGTGCCTACAAGTGTCCCATATATATATATTTTTTTTTTACATAATACAAAGAAAGAGACATTTGTAGGGATTTTTCAGCACTCAGGGTGGGGCTTTAGAGTGGGTCCCCGGGCTTGGATGGTGCTGGAGAATTTTTTCTCCCATGTATTATATTTTACCCTAGCAAAACATGTTGGAGGATGTGCGCCGAAGGATGTGCGCCCAACAGGATGTGCAAGGACAGTTTTTTTATTAATTTGAGTTAAATATTTTTTTTTTGTAAAAATGTTTTAATATTATTTTTATTTATGTGCGCAGCAGGATGTGTGCCGCAGGATGTGCGCCCCACAGAATTTGCGCCCCACAGGATGTGCAAGCACAGTTTTTTTATTAATTTGATTTAAATATTTTTTTTTGTAAAGATGTTTTAATATTATTTTTATTTATGTGCGCAGCAGGATGTGCGCCCCACAGAATTTGCGCCCCACAGGATGTGCAAGCACAGTTTTTTTATTAATTTGATTTAAATATTTTTTTTTTGTAAAAATGTTTTAATATTATTTTTATTTATTTGCGCTGCAGGATGTGCGCTGCAGGATGTGCGCCCCACATACTTTGCGCCCCACAGGATGTGCAAGCACAGTTTTTTTATTAATTTGTTTCAAATATTTTTTTTTTGTAAAAATGTCTTAATATTATTTTTATTTATGTGCGCAGCAGGATGTGCGCTGCAGGATGTGCGCCCCACAGGATGTGTTTGCACAGTTTTTTTATAAAGTTGATTTAAATATTTTTTTTTAATTTTAAATATTTTTTTTATTTATGTTAGCAGCAGGATGTGCGCCTCAGGATTTGCCCTGCAGGATGTGCCCTGCAGGATGGGCGCCGCAGCATGGGCTCCCCACAGGATTTGCGCACTACAGGATGTGCGCGCACAGTTTTTTTATTAATTTGATTTAATTATTATTAATATATATTTTTTAATATTATTATTATTTATGTGCGCTGCAGGATGTGCGCCGCAGGATGTGAACCGCAGGATGTGCGCTGCAGGATATGCGCCCCACAGGATGTGCAAGCACAGTTTTTTTATTAATTTGATTTTAATATTTTTTTTTTTTTTAATTTTTTAATATTTTTTCATTTATGTATGCAGCAGGATGTGCGCTGGTGGATGTGCGCCCCACAGGATGTGCAAGCACAGTTTTTTTATTAATTTGATTTAAATATTTTTTTTTGTAAAAATGTTTTAATATTATTTTTATTTATGTGCGCAGCAGGATGTGTGCCGCAGGATGTGCGCCCCACAGAATTTGCGCCCCACAGGATGTGCAAGCACAGTTTTTTTATTAATTTGATTTGAATATTTTTTTTTGTAAAAATATTTTAATATTATTTTTATTTATGTGCGCAGCAGGATGTGCGCCGCAGGATGTGCGGCCCACAGAATTTGCGTCCCACTAGATGTGCAAGCACATTTTTTTTATTAATTTGATTTAAAAAAACAAAATTGTAATTTTGTTTTAATTTCATTTTTATTCATTCACGCAGCAGGATGTGCGCCGCAGGATGTGCGCCCCAAAGAATTTGCGCCCCACAGGATGTGCAAGCACAGTTTTTTTATTAATTTGATTTAAAAAAAAAAAATTGTAAATTTTTTTTAATTTTATTTTTATTTATTTGCACAGCAGGATGTGCGCTGCAGGATGTGCGCCCCACAGGATGTGTTTGCACAGTTTTTTTATAAAGTTGATTTAAATATTTTTTTTTAATTTTAAATATTTTTTTTATTTATGTTAGCAGCAGGATGTGCTCCTCAGGATTTGCCCTGCAGGATGTGCCCTGCAGGATGGGCGCCGCAGCATGGGCTCCCCACAGGATTTGCGCACTACAGGATGTGCGCGCACAGTTTTTTTATTAATTTGATTTAATTATTATTAATATATATTTTTTAATATTATTATTATTTATGTGCGCTGCAGGATGTGCGCCGCAGGATGTGAACCGCAGGATGTGCGCTGCAGGATGTGCGCCCCACAGGATGTGCAAGCACAGTTTTTTTATTAATTTGATTTTAATATTTTTTTTTTTTTAATTTTTTAATATTTTTTCATTTATGTATGCAGCAGGATGTGCGCTGGTGGATGTGCGCCCCACAGGATGTGCAAGCACAGTTTTTTTATTAATTTGATTTAAATATTTTTTTTTGTAAAAATGTTTTAATATTATTTTTATTTATGTGCGCAGCAGGATGTGCACCCCACAGAATTTGCGCCCCACAGAATTTGCGCCCCACAGAATGTGCAAGGACAGTTTTTTTATTAATTTGAGTTAAATATTTTTTTTTTGTAAAAATGTTTTAATATTATTTTTATTTATGTGCGCAGCAGGATGTGTGCCGCAGGATGTGCGCCCCACAGAATTTGCGCCCCACAGGATGTGCAAGCACAGTTTTTTTATTAATTTGATTTAAATATTTTTTTTTGTAAAGATGTTTTAATATTATTTTTATTTATGTGCGCAGCAGGATGTGTGCCGCAGGATGTGCGCCCCACAGAATTTGCGCCCCACAGGATGTGCAAGCACAGTTTTTTTATTAATTTGATTTGAATATTTTTTTTTGTAAAAATATTTTAATATTATTTTTATTTATGTGCGCAGCAGGATGTGCGCCGCAGGATGTGCGGCCCACAGAATTTGCGTCCCACAGGATGTGCAAGCACATTTTTTTTATTAATTTGATTTAAAAAAAAAAATTGTAATTTTGTTTTAATTTCATTTTTATTCATTCACGCAGCAGGATGTGCGCCGCAGGATGTGCGCCCCAAAGAATTTGCGCCCCACAGGATGTGCAAGCACAGTTTTTTTATTAATTTGATTTAAATATTTTTTTTTGTAAAAATGTTTTAATATTATTTTTATTTTTGTGCGCAGCAGGATGTGCGCCGCAGGATTTGCGCCCCACAGAATTTGCGTCCCACAGGATAGCAAGCACAGTTTTTTTATTAATTTGATTTAAATATTTTTTTTTGTAAAAATGTTTTAATATTATTTTTATTCATGTGCGCAGCAGGATGTGCGCCGCAGGATGTGCGCCCCACAGAATTTGCGCCCCACAGGATGTGCAAGCACAGTTTGTTTATTAATTTGATTTAAAAAAAAAAAATGTAATTTGTTTTTAATATTATTTTTATTGATGTGCGCAGCAGGATGTGCGCCGCAGGATTTGCGCCCCACAGAATTTGCGCCCCACAGGATGTGCAAGGACAGTTTTTTTATTAATTTGATTTAAATATTTTTTTTGTAAAAATGTTTTAATATTATTTTTATTTATGTGCGCAGCAGGATGTGCGCCACAGGATGTGCGCCTCACATAATTTGCGCCCCACAGGATGTGAAAGCACAGTTTTTTTATTAATTTAATTTAAAAAAAAAAAATTGTAAATTTGTTTCAATATTATTTTTATTTATGTGCGCAGCAGGATGTGTGCCGCAGGATGTGCGCCCAACAGAATTTGCGCCCCACAGGATGTGCAAGGACAGTTTTTTTATTAATTTGATTTAAAAAAAAAAATTGTAATTTTTTTTTAATTTCATTTTTATTCATTCACGCAGCAGGATGTGCGCCGCAGGATGTGCTTCCCACAGAATTTGCGCCGCACAGGATGTGCAAGCACAGTTTTTTTATTAATTTGATTTAAATATTTTTTTTGTAAAAATGTTTTAATATTATTTGTATTAAAGTGCGCAGCTGGATGTGCGCCCCACAGGATGTGCGCCCCACAGGATGTGCAAGCACTTTTTTTTATTAATTTGATTTAAAAAAAAAAAATTGTAAATTTTTTTTAATTTTATTTTTATTTATTTGCACAGCAGGATGTGCGCCCAACATAATTTGCGCCCCACAGGATGTGCAAGCACAGTTTTTTTATTAGTTATATTTAAATATTTTTTTTTGTAAAAATGTTTTAATATTATTTTTATTTGTGTGCGCAGCAGGATGTGCGCCGCAGGATGTGCGCCCCACAGAATTTGCGCCCCACAGGATGTGCAAGGACAGTTTTTTTATTAATTTGATTTAAAAAAAAAATTGTAATTTGTTTTTAATATTATTTTTATTTATGTGCGCAGCAGGATGTGCGCCGCAGGATGTGCGCCCCACATAATTTGCGCCCCACAGGATGTGCAAGCACAGTTTTTTTATTAATTTGATTTAAATAGTTTTTTTTGCAAAAATGTTTTAATATTATTTTTATTCATGTGCGCAGCAGGATTTGCGCCACAGGATGTGCGCCCCACAGAATTTGCGCCCCACAGGATGTGCAAGGACAGTTTTTTATTAATTTGATTTAAAAAAAAAATTGTAATTTGTTTTTAATATTATTTTTATTTATGTGCGCAGCAGGATGTGCACCGCAGAATGTGCGCCCCACAGGATGTGCAAGCACAGTTTTTTTATTAATTTGATTTAAATATTTTTTTTTGTAAAAATGTTTTAATATTATTTGTATTAAAGTGCGCAGCAGGATGTGCGCCACAGGATGTGCGCCCCACATAATTTGCGCCCCACAGGATGTGCAAGGACAGTTTTTTTATTAATTTGATTTAAATATTTTTTTTGTAAAAATGTTTTAATATTATTTTTATTTATGTGCGCAGCAGGATTTGCGCCGCAGGATGTGCGCCCCACAGAATTTGCGCTCCACAGGATGTGCAAGGACAGTTTTTTTATTAATTTGATTTAAAAAAAAAATTGTAATTTGTTTTTAATATTATTTTTATTTATTTGCGCAGCAGGATGTGCGCCCCACAGAATTTGCGCCCCACAGGATGTGCAAGCACAGTTTTTTTATTAATTTGATTTAAATAGTTTTTTTTGTAAAAATGTTTTAATATTATTTTTATTCATGTGCGCAGCAGGATTTGCGCCACAGGATGTGCGCCCCACAGAATTTGCGCCCCACAGGATGTGCAAGGACAGTTTTTTATTAATTTGATTTAAAAAAAAAATTGTAATTTGTTTTTAATATTATTTTTATTTATGTGCGCAGCAGGATGTGCACCGCAGAATGTGCGCCCCACAGGATGTGCAAGCACAGTTTTTTTATTAATTTGATTTAAATATTTTTTTTTGTAAAAATGTTTTAATATTATTTGTATTAAAGTGCGCAGCAGGATGTGCGCCACAGGATGTGCGCCCCACATAATTTGCGCCCCACAGGATGTGCAAGGACAGTTTTTTTATTAATTTGATTTAAATATTTTTTTTTGTAAAAATGTTTTAATATTATTTTTATTTATGTGCGCAGCAGGATGTGCGCCCCACAGGATGTGCAAGCACAGTTTTTTTATTAATTTGATTTAAATATTTTTTTTGTAAAAATGTTTTAATATTATTTTTATTTATGTGCGCAGCAGGATGTGCGCCGCAGGATGTGCGCCCCACACAATTTGCGCCCCACAGGATGTGCAAGCACAGTTTGTTTATTAATTTGATTTAAAAAAAAAAAATTGTAAATTGTTTTTAATATTATTTTTACTTATGTGCGCAGCAGGATGTGTGCTGTAGGATGTGCGCCCCACAGAATTTGTCCCCCACAGGATGTGCAAACACAGTTTTTTTATTAATTTGATTTAAATATATTTTTTTGTAAAAATGTTTTAATATTATTTTTATTCATGTGCGCAGCAGGATGTGCACCGCAGGATGTGCGCCCCACAGGATGTGCAAGCACAGGTTTTTATTAATTTGATTTAAATATTTTTCTTTGTAAAAATGTTTTAATATTATTTTTATTCATGTGCGCAGCAGGATGTGCGCTGCATGATGTGCGCCCCACATAATTTACGCCCCACAGGATGTGCAAGCACAGTTTTTTTATTAATTTGATTTAAATATTTTTTTTGTAAAAATCTTTTAATATTATTTTTATTTGTGTGCTTAGCAGGATGTGCGCCGCAGGATGTGCGCCCCACAGGATGTGCAAGCACAGGTTTTTATTAATTTGATTTAAATATTTTTCTTTGTAAAAATGTTTTAATATTATTTTTAATCATGTGCGCAGCAGGATGTGCGCTGCATGATGTGCGCCCCACATAATTTACGCCCCACAGGATGTGCAAGCACAGTTTTTTTATTAATTTGATTTTTTTTTTAAATTGTAAGTTTTTTTTAATATCATTTTTATCTATGTGCGCAGCAGGATGTGCGCTGCAGGATGTGCGCCCCACAGATTTTGCAACCCACAGGATGTGCAAGCAGAGTTTTTTTATTAATTTGATTTAAATATTTTTTTATGTAAAAATGTTTTAATATTATTTTAATTTATGTGCGCAGCAGGATGTGCGCCGCAGGATGTGCGCCCCACAGGATGTGCAAGCACAGTTTTTTTATTAATTTGATTTAAATATTTTTTTTTGTAAAAATGTTTTAATATTATT
The DNA here is from genome assembly GCF_947347685.1 of Pleuronectes platessa. Lineage (NCBI taxonomy): Eukaryota > Metazoa > Chordata > Actinopteri > Pleuronectiformes > Pleuronectidae > Pleuronectes > Pleuronectes platessa. Next base: position 1,088,067 of record NW_026518871.1, on the reverse strand, counting down.
TTAATTTATGTGCACAGCAGGATGTGCGCCGCAGGATGTGTGCCCCACAGAATTTGAGCCCCACAGGATGTGCAAGGACAGTTTTTTTATTAATTTGATTAAAAAAATTATTTTTGTAAAATTGTTTTAATATTATTTTTATTTATGTGCGCAGCAGGATGTGCGCTGCAGGATGTGCGCCCCACAGGATGTGCAAGCACAGTTTTTTTTATTAATTTGATTTAAATATTTTTTTTTGTAATTTGTTTTTAATATTATTTTTATTTATGTGCACAGCAGGATGTGCGCCGCAGGATGTGCGCCCCACAGAATTTCCGCCCCAGAGAATGTGCAAGCTCAGTTTTTTTATTAATTTGATTTTAATATATTTTTTTGTAAAAATGTTTTAATATTATTTTTATTTATGTGCGCAGCAGGATGTGCGCCCCACATAATTTGCGCCCCACAGGATGTGCAAGCACAGTTTTTTTATTAATTTGATTTAAAAAAAAAAATTGTAATTTTTTTTTAATATTATTTTTATTTATGTGCGCAGCAGGATGTGTGCTGCAGGATGTGCGCCCCACAGAATTTGCGCCCCACAGGATGTGCAAGCACAGTTTTTTTATTAATTTGATTTAAATATTTTTTTTGTAAAAATGTTTTAATATTATTTGTATTCATGTGCGCAGCAGGATGTGCGCTGGTGGATTTGCGCCCCACATAATTTGCGCCCCAAAGCATGTGCAAGCACAGTTTTTTTATTAATTTGATTTAAAAAAAAAAATTGTAATTTGTTTTTAATATTATTTTTATTTATGTGCGCAGCAGGATGTGCGCCCCACAGAATTTGCGCCCCACAGGATGTGCGCCCCACAGAATTTGCGCCCCACAGGATGTGCAAGCACAGTTTTTTTATTAATTTGATTTAAATATTTTTTTTTGTAAAAATGTTTTAATATTATTTTTATTAATGTGCGCAGCTGGATGTGCGCTGCAGGATGTGCGCCCCACAGAATGTGCAAGCACAGTTTTTTTATTAATTTGATTTAAAAAAAAAAATTGTAATATGTTTTTAATATTATTTTTATTCATGTGCGCAGCAGGATGTGCGCCCCACAGAATTTGCGCCCCACATAATTTGCGCCCCACAGGACGTGCAAGGACAGTTTTTTTATTAATTTGATTTAAATATTTTTTTTTGTAAAAATGTTTTAATATTATTTGTATTTATGTGCGCAGCAGGATGTTCGCTGCAGGATGTGCGCCCCACAGAATTTGCGCCCCACAGGATGTGCAAGAACAGTTTTTTTATTAATTTGATTAAAAAAAAAAAAAATTGTAAATATGTTTTAATATTATTTTTATTTATGTGCGCAGCAGGATTTGCGCTGCAGGATGTGCGCCCGACAGAATTTGCGCCCCACAGGATGTGCGCCCCACAGAATTTGCGCCAAACAGAATTTGCGCCCCACAAGATGTGCAAGGACAGTTTTTTATTAGTTTCATTTAAATATTTTTTTTTGTAAAAATGTTTTAATATTATTTTTATTTATGTGCGCAGCAGGATGTGCGCCCCACAGAATTTGCGCCCCACAGGATGTGCAAGCACAGTTTTTTTATTAATTTGATTTAAAAAAAAAAAAAATTGTAAATTGTTTTTAATATTATTTGTATTAATGTGCGCAGCTGAATGTGCGCCCCACAGAATTCGCGCCCCACAGGATGTGCAAGCACAGTTTTTTTATTAATTTGATGTATATATTTTTTTTTGTAAAAATGTTTTAACATTATTTTTATTTATATGAGCAGCAGGATGTGCGCCGCAGGATTTGCGCCCCACAGAATTTGCGCCCCACAGAATGTGCAAGCACAGTTTTTTTATTAATTTGATTTAAATATTTTTTTTGTAAAAATGTTTTAATATTATTTTTATTTATGTGCGCAGCAGGATGTGCGCCGCAGGATGTGCGCCCCACAGAATTTGCGCCCCACATAATTTGCGCCCCACAGGACGTGCAAGGACAGTTTTTTTATTAATTTGATTTAAAAAAAAAAATTGTAATTTGTTTTTAATATTATTTTTATTTATGTGCGCAGCAGGATGTGCGCCGCAGGATGTGCGCCCCACAGGATTTGCGCCCCACAGGATGTGCAAGGACAGTTTTTTTTATTAATTTGATTTAAATATTTTTTTTTTAAAATGTTTTAATATTATTTTTATTTATGTGCGCAGCAGGATGTGCGCCGCAGGATGTGCGCCCCACAGAATTTGCGCCCCACAGGATGTGTAAGCACAGTTTTTTTATTTAATTGATTTAAAAAAAAAAAAATTGTAAATTGTTTTTAATATTATTTTTATTCATTTGCGCAGCAGGATGTGCGCCGCAGGATGTGCGCCCCACAGAATTTGCGCCCCACAGGATGTGCAAGGACAGTTTTTTTATTAATTTGATTTTTAAAAAAAAATTGTAATTTGTTTTTAATATTATTTTTATTTATGTGCGCAGCAGGATGTGCGCCGCAGCATGTGCGCCCCACAGAATTTGCTTCCCACAGGATGTGCAAGCACAGTTTTTTTATTAATTTGATTTAAATATTTTTTTTTGTAAAAATGTTTTAATGTTATTTTTATTTATGTGCGCAGCAGGATGTGCGCCGCAGGATGTGCGCCCCACAGAATTTGCGCCCCACAGGATGTGCAAGGACAGTTTTTTTTATTAATTTGATTTAAATATTTTTTTTGTAAAAATGTTTTAATATCATTTTTATTTATGTGCGCAGCAGGATGTGCGCCGCAGGATGTGCGCCCCACAGAATTTGCGCCCCACATAATTTGCGCCCCACAGGACGTGAAAGGACAGTTTTTTTATTAATTTGATTTAAAAAAAAAAATTGTAATTTGTTTTTAATATTATTTTTATTTATGTTCGCAGCAGGATGTGCGCCGCAGGATGTGCGCCCCACAGGATGTGCAAGGACAGTTTTTTTATTAATTTGATTTTAAAAAAAAAATTGTAATTTGTTTTTAATATTATTTTTATTTATGTGCGCAGCAGGATGTGCGCCCCACAGAATTTGCGCCCCACAGGATGTGCATGGACAGTTTTTTCATTAATTTGATTTAAATATTTTTTTTTGTAAAAATGTTTTAATATTATTTTTATTTATGTGCGCAGCAGGATGTGCGCCGCAGGATGTGCGCCCCACAGAATTTGCGCCCCACAGGATGTGTAAGCACAGTTTTTTTATTAATTTGATTTAAAAAAAAAAAAAATTTTAAATTGTTTTTAATATTATTTTTATTAATGTGCGCAGCTGGATGTGCGCCCCACAGAATTTGCGCCCCACAGGATGTGCAAGCACAGTTTTTTTATTAATTTGATTTGAAAAAAAAAAAATTGTAAATTGTTTTTAATATTATTTGTATTAATGTGCGCAGCTGAATGTGCGCCCCACAGAATTCGCGCCCCACAGGATGTGCAAGCACAGTTTTTTTATTAATTTTATTTAAAAAAAAAAAATTGTAAATTGTTTTTAATATTATTTTTATTTATGTGCGCAGCAGGATGTGCGCCACAGGATGTGCGCCCCACAGAATTTGCGCCCCACAGGATGTGCAAGCACAGTTTTTTTATTAATTTGATTTAAATATTTTTTTTTGTAAAAATGTTTTAATATTATTTTTATTTATGTGCGCAGCAGGATGTGCGCCGCAGGATGTGCGCCCCACAGAATTTGCGCCCCACAGGATGTGCAAGCACAGTTTTTTTATTAATTTGATTTAAATATTTTTTTTTGTAATAATGTTTTAATATTATTTTTATTTATGTGCGCAGCAGGATGTGCGCCGCAGGATGTGCGCCCCACAGAATTTGCGCCCCACAGGATGTGCAAGCACAGTTTTTTTATTAATTTGATTTAAATATTTTTTTTTGTAAAAATGTTTTAATATTATTTTTATTAATGTGCGCAGCTGGATGTGCGCTGCAGGATGTGCGCCCCACAGGATGTGCAAGAACAGTTTTTTTATTAATTTGATTAAAAAAAAAAAAATTGTAAATATGTTTTAATATTATTTTTATTTATGTGCGCAGCAGGATGTGCAAGGACAGTTTTTTTATTAATTTGATTTAAATATTTTTTTTTGTAAAAATGTTTTAATATTATTTTTATTTATGTGCGCAGCAGGATGTGCGCCGCAGGATGTGCGCCCCACAGGATTTGCGCCCCACAGGATGTGCAAGGACAGTTTTTTTTATTAATTTGATTTAAATATTTTTTTTTTAAAATGTTTTAATATTATTTTTATTTATGTGCGCAGCAGGATGTGCGCCGCAGGATGTGCGCCCCACAGAATTTGCGCCCCACATAATTTGCGCCCCACAGGATGTGTAAGCACAGTTTTTTTATTTATTTGATTTAAAAAAAAAAAAATTGTAAATTGTTTTTAATATTATTTTTATTTATGTGCGCAGCAGGATGTGCAAGGACAGTTTTTTTATTAATTTGATTTAAATATTTTTTTTTGTAAAAATGTTTTAATATTATTTTTATTTATGTGCGCAGCAGGATGTGCGCCGCAGGATGTGCGCCCCACAGGATTTGCGCCCCACAGGATGTGCAAGGACAGTTTTTTTTATTAATTTGATTTAAATATTTTTTTTTTAAAATGTTTTAATATTATTTTTATTTATGTGCGCAGCAGGATGTGCGCCGCAGGATGTGCGCCCCACAGAATTTGCGCCCCACATAATTTGCGCCCCACAGGATGTGTAAGCACAGTTTTTTTATTTATTTGATTTAAAAAAAAAAAAATTGTAAATTGTTTTTAATATTATTTTTATTTATGTGCGCAGCAGGATGTGCGCCGCAGGATGTGCGCCCCACATAATTTGCGCCCCACAGGATGTGCAAGCACATTTTTTTATTGATTTGATTTAAATATTTTTTTTTGTAAAAATGTTTTAATATTATTTTTATTCATTTGCGCAGCAGGATGTGCGCCGCAGGATGTGCGCCCCACAGAATTTGCGCCCCACAGGATGTGCAAGGACAGTTTTTTTATTAATTTGATTTAAATATTTTTTTTTGTAAAAATGTTTTAATATTATTTTTATTTATGTGCGCAGCAGGATGTGCGCCGCAGGATGTGCGCCCCACAGAATTTGCCCCCCACAGGATGTGCAAGCACAGTTTGTTTATTAATTTGATTTAAATATTTTTTTTTGTAAAAATGTTTTAATATTATTTTTATTTATGTGCGCAGCAGGATGTGCGCCGCAGGATGTGCGCCCCACAGAATTTGCGCCCAACATAATTTGCAACCCACAGGACGTGAAAGGACAGTTTTTTTATTAATTTGATTTAAAAAAAAAAATTGTAATTTGTTTTTAATATTATTTTTATTTATGTTCGCAGCAGGATGTGCGCCGCAGGATGTGCGCCCCACAGGATGTGCAAGCACAGTTTTTTTATTTATTTGATTTGAAAAAAAAAAAATTGTAAATTGTTTTTAATATTATTTGTATTAATGTGCGCAGCTGAATGTGCGCCCCACAGAATTCGCGCCCCACAGGATGTGCAAGCACAGTTTTTTTATTAATTTGATGTATATGTTTTTTTTTGTAAAAATTTTTTAACATTATTTTTATTTATATGCGCAGCAGGATGTGCGCCGCAGGATTTGCACCCCACAGAATTTGCGCCCCACAGAATGTGCAAGCAGAGTTTTTTTATTAATTTGATTTAAATATTTTTTTTGTAAAAATGTTTTAATATTATTTTTATTTATGTGCACAGCAGGATGTGCGCGGCAGGATGTGCGCCCCACAGAATTTGCGCCCCACAGGATGTGCAAGCACAGTTTTTTTATTAATTTTATTTAAAAAAAAAAAATTGTAAATTGTTTTTAATATTATTTTTATTTATGTGCGCAGCAGGATGTGCGCCACAGGATGTGCGCCCCACAGAATTTTCGCCCCACAGGATGTGCAAGCACAGTTTTTTTATTAATTTGATTTAAATATTTTTTTTTGTAAAAATGTTTTAATATTATTTTTATTCATGTGCACCCCACAGAATTTGCGCCCCACAGGATTTGCAAGCACAGTTTTTTTATTAATTTGATTTAAATATTTTTTTTTGTAATAATGTTTTAATATTATTTTTATTTATGTGCGCAGCAGGATGTGCGCCGCAGGATGTGCGCCCCACAGAATTTGCGCCCCACAGGATGTGCAAGCACAGTTTTTTTATTAATTTGATTTAAATATTTTTTTTTGTAATTTGTTTTTAATATTATTTTTATTTATGTTCGCAGCAGGATGTGCGCCGCAGGATGTGCGCCCCACAGGATGTGCAAGCACAGTTTTTTTATTTATTTGATTTAAATATTTTTTTTTGTAAAAATGTTTTAATATTATTTTTATTTATGTGCGCAGCAGGATGTGCGCCGCAGGATTTGCGCCCCACAGAATGTTCAAGCACAGTTTTTTTATTAATTTGATTTAAAAAAAAAAAAAATTGTAAATTGTTTTTAATATTATTTTTATTAATGTGCGCAGCTGGATGTGCGCCCCACAGAATTTGCGCCCCACAGGATGTGCAAGGACAGTTTTTTTATTAATTTGATTTAAAAAAAAAAATTGTAATTTGTTTTTAATATTATTTTTATTTATGTGCGCCGCAGGATGTGCGCCCCACAGAATTTGCGCCCCACAGGATGTGCAAGCACAGTTTTTTTATTAATTTGATTTAAATATTTTTTTTTGTAAAAATGTTTTAATATTATTTTTATTCATGTGCGCAGCAGGATATGCGCCGCAGGATGTGCGCCCCACAGAATTTGCGCCCCACAGGATGTGCAAGCACAGTTTTTTTATTAATTTTATTTTAAAAAAAAATTGTAATTTGTTTTTAATATTATTTTTATTTATGTGCGCAGCAGGATGTGCGCCACAGGATGTGCGCCCCACCGAATTTGCGCCCCACAGGATGTGCAAGCACAGTTTTTTTATTAATTTGATTTAAATATTTTTTTTTGTAAAAATGTTTTAATATTATTTTTATTTATGTGCGCAGCAGGATGTGCGCCCCACAGAATTTGCGCTCCACAAAATTTGCGCCCCACAGGATGTGCAAGCAAGGTTTTTTATTATTTATATTTAAATATTTTTTTTTGTAAAAATGTTTTAATATTATTTTTATTTATGTGCGCAGCAGGATGTGCGCCGCAGGATGTGCGCCCCACAGAATTTATGCCCCACAGGATGTGCAAGCACAGTTTTTTTATTAATTTGATTTAAAAAAAAAATTGTAATTTGTTTTTAATATTATTTTTATTTATGTGCGCAGCAGGATGTGCGCCGCAGGATGTGCGCCCCACAGAATTTATGCCCCACAGGATGTGCAAGCACAGTTTTTTTATTTATTTGATTTAAATATATTTTTTTGTAAAAATGTTTTAATATTATTTTTATTCATGTGCACAGCAGGATGTGCGCCGCAGGATGTGCGCCCCACATAATTTGCGCCCCACAGGATGTGCATGGACAGTTTTTTTATTAATTTGATTTAAAAAAAAAATTGTAATTTGTTTTTAATATTATTTTTATTTATGTGCGCAGCAGGATGTGCGCCGCAGGATGTGCGCCCCACAGAATTTGCGCTCCACAAAATTTGCGCCCCACAGGATGTGCAAGCAAGGTTTTTTATTAGTTATATTTAAATATTTTTTTTTGTAAAAATGTTTTAATATTATTTTTATTCATGTGCGCAGCAGGATGTGCGCCCCACAGAATTTGCGCCCCACAGGATGTGCAAGGACAGTTTTTTTATTAATTTGATTCAAAAAAAAAATTGTAATTTGTTTTTAATATTATTTTTATTTATGTGCGCAGCAGGATGTGCGCCGCAGGATGTGCGCCCCACAGAATTTGCGCCCAACATAATTTGCAACCCACAGGACGTGAAAGGACAGTTTTTTTATTAATTTGATTTAAAAAAAAAAATTGTAATTTGTTTTTAATATTATTTTTATTTATGTTCGCAGCAGGATGTGCGCCGCAGGATGTGCGCCCCACAGGATGTGCAAGCACAGTTTTTTTATTTATTTGATTTAAATATATTTTTTTGTAAAAATGTTTTAATATTATTTTTATTCATGTGCGCAGCAGGATGTGCGCCGCAGGATGTGCGCCCCACAGAATTTGCGCCCTACAGGATGTGCAAGGACAGTTTTTTTATTAATTTGATTCAAAAAAAAAATTGTAATTTGTTTTTAATATTATTTTTATTTATGTGCGCAGCAGGATGTGCGCCCCACAGAATTTGCGCCCCACAGGATGTGCATGGACAGTTTTTTTATTAATTTGATTTAAAAAAAAAATATTGTAAATTTTTTTTAATTTTATTTTTATTTATTTGCGCAGCAGGATGTGCGCTGCAGGATGTGCGCCCCACAGAATTTGCGCCCCACAGGATGTGCAAGGACAGTTTTTTTTATTAATTTGATTTAAAAAAAAAAATTGTAATTTGTTTTTAATATTATTTTTATTTATGTTCGCAGCAGGATGTGCGCCGCAGGATGTGCGCCCCACAGAATTTGCGCCCAACATAATTTGCAACCCACAGGACGTGAAAGGACAGTTTTTTTATTAATTTGATTTAAAAAAAAAAATTGTAATTTGTTTTTAATATTATTTTTATTTATGTTCGCAGCAGGATGTGCGCCGCAGGATGTGCGCCCCACAGGATGTGCAAGCACAGTTTTTTTATTAATTTGATTTAAAAAAAAAAATTGTAATTTGTTTTTAATATTATTTTTATTCATGTGCACAGCAGGATGTGCGCCGCAGGATGTGCGCCCCACATAATTTGCGCCCCACAGGATGTGCAAGCACAGTTTTTTTATTTATTTGATTTAAATATATTTTTTTGTAAAAATGTTTTAATTTTATTTTTATTCATGTGCGCAGCAGGATGTGCGCCGCAGGATGTTCGCCCCACAGAATTTGCGCCCTACAGGATGTGCAAGGACAGTTTTTTTATTAATTTGATTCAAAAAAAAAATTGTAATTTGTTTTTAATATTATTTTTATTTATGTGCGCAGCAGGATGTGCGCCGCAGGATGTGCGCCCCACATAATTTGCGCCCCACAGGATGTGCAAGCACAGTTTTTTTATTAATTTGATTTAAATATTTTTTTTTGTAAAAATGTTTTAATATTATTTTTATTTATGTGCGCAGCAGGATGTGCGCCGCAGGATGTGCGCCCCACAGAATTTGCGCCCCACAGGATGTGCAAGCACAGTTTGTTTATTAATTTGATTTAAAAAAAAAAATTGTAATTTGTTTTTAATATTATTTTTATTCATGTGCGCAGCAGGATGTGCGCCGCAGGATGTGCGCCCCACAGAATTTGCAGCCCACAGGATGTGCAAGCACAGTTTTTTTATTAATTTGATTTAAATATTTTTTTTGTAAAAATGTTTTAATATTATTTTTATTTATGTGCGCAGCAGGATGTGCGCCGCAGGATGTGCGCCCCACATAATTTGCGCCCCACAGGATGTGCAAGCACAGTTTTTTTATTAATTTGATTTAAATATTTTTTTTTGTAAAAATGTTTTAATATTATTTTTATTTATGTGCGCAGCAGGATGTGCGCCGCAGGATGTGCGCCCCACATAATTTGCGCCCCACAGGATGTGCAAGCACAGTTTTTTTATTAATTTGATTTAAATATTTTTTTTTGTAAAAATGTTTTAATATTATTTTTATTTATGTGCGCAGCAGGATGTGCGCCGCAGGATGTGCGCCCCACAGAATTTGCGCCCCACAGGATGTGCAAGCACAGTTTGTTTATTAATTTGATTTAAAAAAAAAATTGTAATTTGTTTTTAATATTATTTTTATTTATGTGCGCAGCAGGATGTGCGCCGCAGGATGTGCGCCCCACAGAATTTGCGCCCAACATAATTTGCAACCCACAGGACGTGAAAGGACAGTTTTTTTATTAATTTGATTTAAAAAAAAAAATTGTAATTTGTTTTTAATATTATTTTTATTTATGTTCGCAGCAGGATGTGCGCCGCAGGATGTGCGCCCCACAGGATGTGCAAGCACAGTTTTTTTATTTATTTGATTTAAATATATTTTTTTGTAAAAATGTTTTAATATTATTTTTATTCATGTGCGCAGCAGGATGTGCGCCGCAGGATGTGCGCCCCACAGAATTTGCGCCCTACAGGATGTGCAAGGACAGTTTTTTTATTAATTTGATTCAAAAAAAAAATTGTAATTTGTTTTTAATATTATTTTTATTTATGTGCGCAGCAGGATGTGCGCCGCAGGATGTGCGCCCCACAGAATTTGCGCCCCACAGGATGTGCAAGGACAGTTTTTTTTATTAGTTTGATTTAAATATTTTTTTTGTAAAAATGTTTTAATATTATTTTTATTTATGTGCGCAGCAGGATGTGCGCCGCAGGATGTGCGCCCCACAGAATTTGCGCCCCACAGGATGTGCGACAGTTTTTTTATTAATTTGATTTAAAAAAAAAAATTGTAATTTGTTTTTAATATTATTTTTATTAATGTGCGCAGCTGGATGTGCGCCCCACAGAATTTGCGCCCCACAGGATGTGCAAGCACAGTTTTTTTATTAATTTGATGTATATATTTTTTTTTGTAAAAATGTTTCAACATTATTTTTATTTATATGCGCAGCAGGATGTGCGCCGCAGGATTTGCGCCCCACAGAATTTGCGCCCCACAGAATGTGCAAGCACAGTTTTTTTATTACTTTGATTTTAATATATTTTTTTGTAAAAATGTTTTAATATTGTTTTTATTCATGTGCACAGCAGGATGTGCGCCGCAGGATGTGCGCCCCACAGAATTTGCGCCCCACAGGATGTGCAAGTACAGTTTTTTTATTAATTTGATTTAAATATTTTTTTTGTAAAAATGTTTTAATATTATTTTTATTTATGTGCACAGCAGGATGTGCGCGGCAGGATGTGCGCCCCACAGAATTTGCGCCCCACAGGATGTGCAAGCACAGTTTTTTTATTAATTTGATTTAAAAAAAAATAATTGTAAATTGTTTTTAATATTATTTTTATTTATGTGCGCAGCAGGATGTGCGCCGCAGGATTTGCGCCCCACATAATTTGTGCCCCACAGAATGTGCTAGCACAGTTTTTTTATTAATTTGATTTTAATATATTTTTTTGTAAAAATGTTTTAATATTATTTTTATTTATGTGCACAGCAGGATGTGCGCCGCAGGATGTGCGCCCCACATAATTTGCGCCCCACAGAATGTGCAAGCACAGTTTTTTTATTAATTTGATTTAAAAAAAAAAAATGTAAAAATGTTTTAATATTATTTTTATTTATGTGCGCAGCAGGATGTGCGCCCCACAGAATTTGCGCCCCACAGGATGTGCAAGCACAGTTTTTTTATTAATTTGATTTAAAAAAAGAAAATTGTAAATTTTTTTTAATTTCATTTTTATTCATGTGCGCAGCAGGATGTGCGCCACAGGATGTGCGCCCCACAGAATTTGCGCCCCACAGGATGTGCAAGGACAGTTTTTTTATTAATTTGATTTAAAAAAAAAAATTGTAATTTGTTTTTAATATTATTTTTATTTATGTGCGCAGCAGGATGTGCCTCGCAGGATGTGCGCCCCACAGAATTTGCGCCCCACAGGATGTGCAAGCACAGTTTTTTTTTTAATTTGATTTAAAAAAAAAATAATTGTAAATTGTTTTTAATATTATTTTTATTTATGTGCGCAGCAGGATGTGCGCCGCAGGATGTGCGCCCCACATAATTTGCGCCCCACAGGATGTGCAAGCAAGGTTTTTTATTAGTTATATTTAAATATTTTTTTTTGTAAAAATGTTTTAATATTATTTTTATTTATGTGCGTAGCAGGATGTGCAAGGACAGTTTTTTTATTAATTTGATTTAAATATTTTTTTTTGTAAAAATGTTTTAATATTATTATTATTAATGTGCGCAGCTGGATGTGCGCCGCATGATGTGCGCCCCACATAATTTGCGCCCCACAGGATGAGCAAGCACAGTTTTTTTATTAATTGTTTTAAATATTTTTTTTGTAAAGATGTTTTAATATTATTTTTATTTATGTGCACAGCAGGATGTGCGCCGCAGGATGTGCGCCCCACAGAATTTGCGCCCCATAGAATTTGCGCCCCACAGGATGTGCAAGCACATTTTTTTTATTAATTTGATTTAAAAAAAAAAAATTGTAAATTGTTTTTAACATTATTTTTATTTATGTGCGCAGCAGGATGTGCAACCCACAGAATTTACGCCCCACAGGATGTGCAAGCACAGTTTTTTTATTAATTTGATTTAAATATTTTTTTTTGTAAAAATGTTTTAATATTATTTTTATTTATGTGCGCAGCAGGATGTGTGCCGCAGGATGTGCGCCCCACAGGATGTGCAAGCTCAGTTTTTTTATTAGTTATATTTAAAAAAAAAAAAATTGTAATTTGTTTTTAATATTATTTTTATTTATGTGCGCAGCAGGATGTGCGCCGCATGATGTGCGCCCCACATAATTTGCGCCCCACAGGATGTGCAAGCACAGTTTTTTTATTAATTTGATTTAAATATTTTTTTTTGTAAAAATGTTTTAATATTATTTTTATTTATGTGCGCAGCAGGATGTGCGCCGCAGGATGTGCGCCCCACAGAATTTGCGCCACACAGGATTTGCAAGGACAGTTTTTTTATTAATTTGATTTAAAAAAAAAATTGTAATTTGTTTTTAATATTATTTTTATTTATGTGCACAGCAGGATGTGCGCCGCAGGATGTGCGCCCCACAGAATTTGTGCCCCACAGGATGTGCAAGGACAGTTTTTTTATTAATTTTATTTAAAAAAAAAAAATTGTAATTTGTTTTTAATATTATTTTTATTTATGTGCGCAGCAGGATGTGCGCCGCAGGATGTGCGCCCCACAGAATTTGCGCCCCACAGGATGTGCAAGCACAGTTTTTTTATTAATTTGATTTAAAAAAAAAAAATGTAAAAATGTTTTAATATTATTTTTATTTATGTGCGCAGCAGGATGTGCGCCCCACAGAATTTGCGCCCCACAGGATGTGCAAGCACAGTTTTTTTATTAATTTGATTTAAATATTTTTTTTTGTAAAAATATTTTAATATTATTTTTATTTTATGTGCGCAGCAGGATGTGCGCTTCAGGATGTGCGCCCCACAGAATTTGCGCCCTACAGGATGTGCAGGCACAGTTTTTTTATTAATTTGATTTAAATATTTTTTTTGTAAAGATGTTTTAATATTATTTTTTATTTATGTGCGCAGCAGGATGTGCACCGCAGGATGTGCGCCCCACATAATTTTCGCCCCACAGGATGTGCAAGCACAGTTTTTTTATTAATTTGATTTAAATTTTTTTTTTTGTAAAAATGTTTTAATATCATTTTTATTCATGTGCGCAGCAGGATATGCGCCGCAGGATGTGTGCCCCACAGGATGTGCAAGGACAATTTTTTTATTAATTTGATTTTTAAAAAAAAATTGTAATTTGTTTTTAATATTGTTTTTATTTATGTGCGCAGCAGGATGTGCGCCGCAGGATTTTCGCCCCACATAATTTGCGCCCCACAGAATGTGCAAGCACAGTTTTTTTATTAATTTGATTTTAATATTTTTTTTTGTAAAAATGTTTTAACATTATTTTTATTTATATGCGCAGCAGGATGTGCGCCCCACAGAATTTGCGCCCCACAGAATTTGTGCCCCACAGGATGTGCAAGGACAGTTTTTTTATTAATTTTATTTAAAAAAAAAAAATTGTAATTTGTTTTTAATATTATTTTTATTTATGTGCGCAGCAGGATGTGCGCCGCAGGATGTGCGCCCCACAGAATTTGCGCCCCACAGGATGTGCAAGCACAGTTTTTTTATTAATTTGATTTAAAAAAAAAAAATTGTAAATTTGTTTCAATATTATTTTTATTTATGTGCGCAGCAGGATGTGTGCCGCAGGATGTGCGCCCCACAGAATTTGCGCCCCACAGGATGTACAAGCACAGTTTTTTTATTAATTTGATTTAAATATTTTTTTTTGTAAAAATGTTTTAATATTATTTTTATTTATGTGCGCAGCAGGATTTTAGCCGCAGGATGTGCGCCCCACAGAATTTGCGCCCCACAGGATGTGCAAGGACAATTTTTTTATTAATTTGATTTTATAAAAAAAATTGTAATTTGTTTTTAATATTGTTTTTATTTATGTGCGCAGCAGGATGTGCGCCGCAGGATTTGCGCCCCACATAATTTGTGCCCCAGAAAATGTGCTAGCACAGTTTTTTTATTAATTTGATTTTAATATATTTTTTTGTAAAAATGTTTTAATATTATTTTTATTTATGTGCACAGCAGGATGTGCGCCGCAGGATGTGCGCCCCACATAATTTGCGCCCCACAGAATGTGCAAGCACAGTTTTTTTATTAATTTGATTTAAAAAAAAAAAATGTAAAAATGTTTTAATATTATTTTTATTTATGTGCGCAGCAGGATGTGCGCCCCACAGAATTTGCGCCCCACAGGATGTGCAAGCACAGTTTTTTTATTAATTTGATTTAAATATTTTTTTTTGTAAAAATATTTTAATATTATTTTTATTTTATGTGCGCAGCAGGATGTGCGCTTCAGGATGTGCGCCCCACAGAATTTGCGCCCTACAGGATGTGCAGGCACAGTTTTTTTATTAATTTGATTTAAATATTTTTTTTGTAAAGATGTTTTAATATTATTTTTTATTTATGTGCGCAGCAGGATGTGCACCGCAGGATGTGCGCCCCACATAATTTTCGCCCCACAGGATGTGCAAGCACAGTTTTTTTATTAATTTGATTTAAATTTTTTTTTTTGTAAAAATGTTTTAATATCATTTTTATTCATGTGCGCAGCAGGATATGCGCCGCAGGATGTGTGCCCCACAGGATGTGCAAGGACAATTTTTTTATTAATTTGATTTTTAAAAAAAAATTGTAATTTGTTTTTAATATTGTTTTTATTTATGTGCGCAGCAGGATGTGCGCCGCAGGATTTTCGCCCCACATAATTTGCGCCCCACAGAATGTGCAAGCACAGTTTTTTTATTAATTTGATTTTAATATTTTTTTTTGTAAAAATGTTTTAACATTATTTTTATTTATATGCGCAGCAGGATGTGCGCCCCACAGAATTTGCGCCCCACAGAATTTGTGCCCCACAGGATGTGCAAGGACAGTTTTTTTATTAATTTTATTTAAAAAAAAAAAATTGTAATTTGTTTTTAATATTATTTTTATTTATGTGCGCAGCAGGATGTGCGCCGCAGGATGTGCGCCCCACAGAATTTGCGCCCCACAGGATGTGCAAGCACAGTTTTTTTATTAATTTGATTTAAAAAAAAAAAATTGTAAATTTGTTTCAATATTATTTTTATTTATGTGCGCAGCAGGATGTGTGCCGCAGGATGTGCGCCCCACAGAATTTGCGCCCCACAGGATGTACAAGCACAGTTTTTTTATTAATTTGATTTAAATATTTTTTTTTGTAAAAATGTTTTAATATTATTTTTATTTATGTGCGCAGCAGGATTTTAGCCGCAGGATGTGCGCCCCACAGAATTTGCGCCCCACAGGATGTGCAAGGACAATTTTTTTATTAATTTGATTTTATAAAAAAAATTGTAATTTGTTTTTAATATTGTTTTTATTTATGTGCGCAGCAGGATGTGCGCCGCAGGATTTGCGCCCCACATAATTTGTGCCCCAGAAAATGTGCTAGCACAGTTTTTTTATTAATTTGATTTTAATATATTTTTTTGTAAAAATGTTTTAATATTATTTTTATTTATGTGCACAGCAGGATGTGCGCCGCAGGATGTGCGCCCCACATAATTTGCGCCCCACAGAATGTGCAAGCACAGTTTTTTTATTAATTTGATTTAAAAAAAAAAAATGTAAAAATGTTTTAATATTATTTTTATTTATGTGCGCAGCAGGATGTGCGCCCCACAGAATTTGCGCCCCACAGAATGTGCAAGCACAGTTTTTTTATTAATTTGATTTAAAAAAAAAAAATGTAAAAATATTTTAATATTATTTTTATTTTATGTGCGCAGCAGGATGTGCGCTTCAGGATGTGCGCCCCACAGAATTTGCGCCCTACAGGATGTGCAGGCACAGTTTTTTTATTAATTTGATTTAAATATTTTTTTTGTAAAGATGTTTTAATATTATTTTTTATTTATGTGCGCAGCAGGATGTGCACCGCAGGATGTGCGCCCCACATAATTTTCGCCCCACAGGATGTGCAAGCACAGTTTTTTTATTAATTTGATTTAAATTTTTTTTTTTGTAAAAATGTTTTAATATCATTTTTATTCATGTGCGCAGCAGGATATGCGCCGCAGGATGTGTGCCCCACAGGATGTGCAAGGACAATTTTTTTATTAATTTGATTTTTAAAAAAAAATTGTAATTTGTTTTTAATATTGTTTTTATTTATGTGCGCAGCAGGATGTGCGCCGCAGGATTTTCGCCCCACATAATTTGCGCCCCACAGAATGTGCAAGCACAGTTTTTTTATTAATTTGATTTTAATATTTTTTTTTGTAAAAATGTTTTAACATTATTTTTATTTATATGCGCAGCAGGATGTGCGCCCCACAGAATTTGCGCCCCACAGGATGTGCAAGCACAGTTTTTTTTATTAATTTGATTTAAATATTTTTTTTTGTAAAAATATTTTAATATTATTTTTATTTTATGTGCGCAGCAGGATGTGCGCTTCAGGATGTGCGCCCCACATAATTTGCGCCCCACAGGATGTGCAACCACAGTTTTTTATTAATTTGATTTAAATATTTTTTTCTGTAAAAATGTTTTAATATTATTTTTATTTATGTGCGCAGCAGGATGTGCGCCGCATGATGTGCGCCCCACATAATTTGCGCCCCACAGGATTTGCAAGGACAGTTTTTTTATTAATTTGATTTTTTAAAAAAAATTGTAATTTGTTTTTAATATTATTTTTATTTATGTGCGCAGCAGGATGTGCACCGCAGGATGTGCGCCCCACAGAATTTGCGCCCCACAGGATGTGCAAGCACAGTTTTTTTTATTAATTTGATTTAAATATTTTTTTTTGTAAAAATATTTTAATATTATTTGTATTTTATGTGCGCAGCAGGATGTGCGCTTCAGGATGTGCGCCCCACAGAATTTGCGCCCTACAGGATGTGCAAGCACAGTTTTTTTATTAATTTGATTTAAATATTTTTTTTGTAAAAATGTTTTAATATTATTATTATTAATGTGCGCAGCTGGATGTGCGCCGCATGATGTGCGCCCCACATAATTTGCGCCCCACAGGATGAGCAAGCACAGTTTTTTTATTAATTGTTTTAAATATTTTTTTTGTAAAGATGTTTTAATATTATTTTTATTTATGTGCGCAGCAGGATGTGCACCGCTTGATGTGCGCCCCACATAATTTGCGCCCCACAGGATGTGCAAGCACAGTTTTTTTATTAATTTGATTTAAAAAAAAAAAATTGTAAATTTGTTTTAATATTATTTTTATTTATGTGCGCAGCAGGATGTGCGCCGCAGGATGTGCGCCCCACAGGATGTGCAAGCACAGTTTTTTTATTAATTTGATTTAAATATTTTTTTTTGTAAAAATGTTTTAATATTATTTTTATTAATGTGCGCAGCTGGATGTGCGCTGCAGGATGTGCGCCCCACAGAATTTGCGCCCCACAGGATGTGCAAGCACAGTTTTTTATTAATTTGATTTAAATATTTTCTTTTGTAAAAATGTTTTAATATTATTTTTATTTATGTGCGTAGCAGGATGTGCGCCCCACAGGATGTGCAAGCACAGTTTTTTTATTAATTTGATTTAAATATATTTTTTTGTAAAAATGTTTTAATATTATTTTTATTTATGTGCGCAGCAGTATGTGCGCAGCAGGATGTGCGCCCCACAGAATTTGCGCCCCACAGGATGTGCAAGGACACTTTTTTTATTAATTTGATTTAAAAAAAGAAAATTGTAATTTTTTTATAATATTATTTTTATTAATGTGCGCAGCTGGATGTGCGCCGCAGGATGTGCGCCCCACACAATTTGCGCCCCAAAGGATGTGCAAGCACAGTTTTTTTATTAATTTGATTTAAATATTTTTTTTTGTAAAAATGTTTTAATATTATTTTTATTTTTGTGCGCAGCAGGATGTGCGCCGCAGAATGTGCGCCCCACAGAATTTGCGCCCCACAGGATGTGCAAGCACAGTTTTTTTATTAATTTGATTTAAAAAAAAAAACTTGTAAATTAGTTTTAATATTATTTTTATTCATGTGCGCAGCAGGATGTGCGCCGCAGGATGTGCGCCCCACAGAATTTGCGCCCCACAGGATGTGTGACAGTTTTTTTATTAGTTTGATTTAAATATTTTTTTTTGTAAAAATGTTTTAATATCATTTTTATTCATGTGCGCAGCAGGTTGTGCGCTCACAGAATTTGCGCCCCACAGGATGTGCAAGCACAGTTTTTTTATTAGTTGTATTTAAATATTTTTTTTTGTAAAAATGTTTTAATATTATTTTTATTTTTGTGCGCAGCAGGATGTGCGCCGCAGAATGTGCGCCCCACAGAATTTGCGCCCCACAGGATGTGCAAGCACAGTTTTTGTATTAGTTTGATTTAAATTTTTTTTTTTGTAAAAATGTTTTAATATTATTTTTATTCATGTGCGCAGCAGGTTGTGCGCTCACAGAATTTGCGCCACACAGGATGTACAAGGACAGTTTTTTTTATTAATTTGATTTAAATATTTTTTTTTTGTTAAAATATTTTAATATTATTTTTATTTCTGTGCGCCGCAGGATGTGCGCCCCACAGGATGTGCGCCCCACAGGATGTGCAAGCACAGTTTTTTTATTAATTTGATTTAAATATTTTTTTTTGTAAAGATGTTTCAATATTATTTTTATTTATGTGCGCAGCAGGATGTGCGCCCCACAGAATTTGCGCCCCACAGGATGTGCAAGGACAGTTTTTTTTATTAATTTGATTTAAAAAAAAAACTTGTAAATTAGTTTTAATATTATTTTTATTAATGTGCGCAGCTGGATGTGCGCCGCAGGATGTGCGCCCCACAGGATGTGCAAGCACCGTTTTTGTATTAGTTTGATTTAAAAAATTTTTTTTGTAAAAATGTTTTAATATTATTTTTATTCATGTGCGCAGCAGGTTGTGCGCTCACAGAATTTGCGCCCCACAGGATGTACAAGGACAGTTTTTTTATTAATTTGATTTAAAAAAAAAACTTGTAAATTAGTTTTAATATTATTTTTATTCATGTGCGCAGCAGGTTGTGCGCTCACAGAATTTGCGCCCCACAGGATGTACAAGGACAGTTTTTTTATTAATATGATTTAAATATTTTTTTTTGTAAAAATGTTTTAACATTATTTTTATTTATATGCGCAACAGGATGTGCGCCGCAGGATTTGCGCCCCACAGAATTTGCGCCCCACAGAATGTGCAAGCACAGTTTTTTTATTAATTTGATTTAAATATATTTTTTTGTAAAAATGTTTTAATATTATTTTTATTTATGTGCGCCGCAGGATGTGCGCCCCACAGAATTTGCAACCCAAAGGATGTGCAAGCACAGTTTTTTTATTAATTTGATTTAAAAAAAAATAATTGTAAATTGTTTTTAATATTATTTTTATTTATGTGCGCAGCAGGATGTGCGCCGCAGGATGTGCGCCCCACATAATTTGCGCCCCACAGGATGTGCAAGCACAGTTTTTTTATTAATTTGATTTAAATATTTTTTTTGTAAAAATGTTTTAATATAATTTTTATTTATGTGCGCCGCAGGATGTGCGCCCCACAGAATTTGCAACCCAAAGGATGTGCAAGCACAGTTTTTTTATTAATTTGATTTAAAAAAAAATAATTGTAAATTGTTTTTAATATTATTTTTATTTATGTGCGCAGCAGGATGTGCGCCACAGGATGTGCGCCCCACATAATTTGCGCCCCACAGGATGTGCAAGCACAGTTTTTTTATTAGTTGTATTTAAATATTTTTTTTTGTAAAAATGTTTTAATATTATTTTTATTTTTGTGCGCAGCAGGATGTGCGCCGCAGAATGTGCGCCCCACAGAATTTGCGCCCCACAGGATGTGCAAGCACAGTTTTTTTATTAATTTGATTTAAAAAAAAAAAAATTTTAAATTTGTTTTAATATTATTTTTATTAATGTGCGCAGCTGGATGTTTGCCGCAGGATGTGCGCCCCACATAATTTGCGCACCAAAGGATGTGCAAGCACCGTTTTTGTATTAGTTTGATTTAAATTTTTTTTTTTGTAAAAATGTTTTAATATTATTTTTATTCATGTGCGCAGCAGGTTGTGCGCTCACAGAATTTGCGCCCCACAGGATGTACAAGGACAGTTTTTTTTATTAATTTGATTTAAATATTTTTTTTTTGTTAAAATATTTTAATATTATTTTTATTTCTGTGCGCCGCAGGATGTGCGCCCCACAGGATGTGCGCCCCACAGGATGTGCAAGCACAGTTTTTTTATTAATTTGATTTAAATATTTTTTTTTGTAAAGATGTTTCAATATTATTTTTATTTATGTGCGCAGCAGGATGTGCGCCCCACAGAATTTGCGCCCCACAGGATGTGCAAGGACAGTTTTTTTTATTAATTTGATTTAAAAAAAAAACTTGTAAATTAGTTTTAATATTATTTTTATTAATGTGCGCAGCTGGATGTGCGCCGCAGGATGTGCGCCCCACAGGATGTGCAAGCACCGTTTTTGTATTAGTTTGATTTAAAAAATTTTTTTTGTAAAAATGTTTTAATATTATTTTTATTCATGTGCGCAGCAGGTTGTGCGCTCACAGAATTTGCGCCCCACAGGATGTACAAGGACAGTTTTTTTATTAATATGATTTAAATATTTTTTTTTGTAAAAATGTTTTAATATTATTTTTATTTCTGTGCGCCGCAGGATGTGCGCCCCACATAATTTGCGCCCCAAAGGATGTGCAACCACAGTTTTTTTATTAATTTGATTTAAATATTTTTTTTTTGTAAAAATGTTTTAATATTATTTTTATTTTTGTGCGCAGCAGGATGTGCGCCGCAGAATGTGCGCCCCACAGGATGTGCAAGCACAGTTTTTTTATTAATTTGATTTAAATATTTTTGGGGGCGCCCTTAGCTCGGTTGGTAGGGCGTCCCCCCCATGGGCCTCGGCCAGCAGCGGACCCGGGTTCGATTCCAGCCCGCGGTCATTCTCTGCATGTCACTCCCCTCTCTGCCCCATTTTCAACTCTGTCTCTGAAACTATCAATAAAGCATAAAAAATGCCAAAAAATAATCTTAAAAAAAAAAAAAAATATATTTTCTTTTGTAAAAATGTTTTAATATTATTTTTATTTATGTGCGTAGCAGGATGTGCGCCCCACAGGATGTGCAAGCACAGTTTTTTTATTAGTTTGATTTAAAAAAATTTTTTTGTAAAAATGTTTTAATATTATTTTTATTCATGTGCACAGCAGGATGTGCGCTGCAGGATGTGCGCCCCACATAATTTGCGCCCCACAGGATGAGCAAGCACAGTTTTTTTATTAATTTGATTTAAAAAAAAAAAATGTAAATTGTTTTTAATATTATTTTTATTTATGTTCGCAGCAGGATGTGCGCCGCAGGATGTGCGCCCCACATAATTTGCGCCCCACAGGATGTGCAAGCAAGGTTTTTTATTAGTTATATTTAAATATTTCTTTTTGTAAAAATGTTTTAATATTATTTTTATTTATGTGCACAGTAGGACGTGCGCCGCAGGATGTGCGCCCCACAGGATGTGCAAGCACAGTTTTTTTATTAATTTGATTTAAATATTTTTTTTTGTAAAAATGTTTTAATATTATTTGTATTAATGTGCGCAGCAGGATGTCTTCCGCAGGATGTGCGCCCCACATAATTTGCGCCCCACAGGATGAGCAAGCACAGTTTTTTTATTAATTTGATTTAAAAAAAAAAAATGTAAATTGTTTTTAATATTATTTTTATTTATGTGCGCAGCAGGATGTGCGCCGCAGGATGTGCGCCCCACATAATTTGCGCCCCACAGGATGTGCAAGCAAGGTTTTTTATTAGTTATATTTAAATATTTCTTTTTGTAAAAATGTTTTAATATTATTTGTATTAATGTGCGCAGCAGGATGTGCGCCGCAGGATGTGCGCCCCACAGAATTTGCGCCCCACAGGATGTGCAAGCACAGTTTTTTTATTAATTTGATTTAAAAAAAAAAAATGTAAAAATGTTTTAATATTATTTTTATTTATGTGCACAGCAGGATGTGTGCCGCAGGATGTGCGCCCCACAGAATTTGCGCCCCACAGGATGTGCAAGCACAGTTTTTTTATTAATTTGATTTAAATATTTTTTTTTGTAAAAATGTTTTAATATTATTTTTATTCATGTGCGCAGCAGGATTTGCGCCGCAGGATGTGCGCCCCACAGAATTTGCGCCCCACAGGATGTGCAAGGACAGTTTTTTTATTAATTTGATTTAAAAAAAAAAATTGTAATTTTTTTAATATTATTTTTATTTATGTGCGCAGCAGGATGTCTGCCGCAGGATGTGCGCCCCACACAATTTGCGCCCCACAGGATGAGCAAGCACAGTTTTTTTATTAATTTGATTCAAAAAAAAAAAATGTAAATTGTTTTTAATATTATTTTTATTTATGTGCGCAGCAGGATGTGCGCCGCAGGATGTGCGCCCCACATAATTTGCGCCCCACAGGATGTGCAAGCAAGGTTTTTTATTAGTTATATTTAAATATTTCTTTTTGTAAAAATGTTTTAATATTATTTTTATTTATGTGCGCAGTAGGATGTGCGCCCCACAGGATGTGCAAGCACAGTTTTTTTATTAATTTGATTTAAATATTTTTTTTTGTAAAAATGTTTTAATATTATTTGTATTAATGTGCGCAGCAGGATGTGCGCCCCACAGAATTTGCGCCCCACAGGATGTGCAAGCACAGTTTTTTTATTAATTTGATTTAAATATTTTTTTTTGTAAAAATGTTTTAATATTATTTTTATTCATGTGCGCAGCAGGATTTGCGCCGCAGGATGTGCGCCCCACAGAATTTGCGCCCCACAGGATGTGCAAGGACAGTTTTTTTATTAATTTGATTTAAAAAAAAAAATTGTAATTTGTTTTTAATATTATTTTTATTTATGTGCGCAGCAGGATGTCTGCCGCAGGATGTGCGCCCCACAGGATGTGCAAGCACAGTTTTTTTATTAATTTGATTTAAATATTTTTTTTGTAAAAATGTTTTAATATTATTTTTATTTATGTGCGCAGCAGGATGTGCGCCGCAGGATGTGCGCCCCACATAATTTGCGCCCCACAGGATGTGCAAGCAAGGTTTTTTATTAGTTATATTTAAATATTTTTTTTTGTAAAAATGTTTTAATATTATTTTTATTTATGTGCGCAGCAGGATGTGCGCCGCAGGATGTGCGCCCCACAGAATTTGCACCCCACTGGATGTGCAAGGACAGTTTTTTTATTAATTTGATTTAAATATTTTTTTTGTAAAAATGTTTTAATATTATTTTTATTTATGTGCGCAGCAGGATGTGCGCCGCAGGATGTGCGCCCCACAGAATTTGCGCCTTACAGAATTTGCGCCCCACAGGATGTGCAAGCACAGTTTTTTTATTAATTTGATTTAAATATTTTTTTTTGTAAAAATGTTTTAATATTATTTTTATTCATGTGCACAGCAGGATGTGCGCCGCATGATGTGCGCCCCACAGAATTTGCGCCCCACAGGATGTGCAAGCACAGTTTTTTTATTAATTTGATTTAAAAAAAAAAAATGTAATTTGTTTTTAATATTATTTTTAATTATGTGCGCAGCAGGATGTGCGCCCCACAGAATTTGCGCCCCACAGGATGTGCAAGCACAGTTTTTTTATTAATTTGATTTAAATATTTTTTTTTGTAAAAATGTTTTAATATTATTTTTATTTATGTGCGCAGCAGGATGTGTGCCGCAGGATGTGCGCCCCACAGAATTTGCGCCCCACAGGATGTGCAAGCACAGTTTTTTTATTAATTTGATTTAAAAAAAAAAAAATGTAAGTTGTTTTTAATATTATTTTTATTTATATGCGCAGCAGGATGTGCGCCCCACATAATTTGCGCCCCACAGGATGTGCAAGCAAGGTTTTTTATTAGTTATATTTAAATATTTTTTTTTGTAAAAATGTTTTAACATTATTTTTATTTATGTGCGCAGTAGGATATGCGCCGCAGGATGTGCGCCCCACAGAATTTGCGCCCCACAGGATGTGCAAGCAAGGTTTTTTATTAGTTATATTTAAATATTTTTTTTTGTAAAAATGTTTTAATATTATTTTGATTCATGTGCGCAGCAGGATGTGCGCCACAAGATGTAAAAGCACAGTTTTTTTATTAATTTGATTTAAAAAAAAATAATTGTAAATTGTTTTTAATATTATTTTTATTTATGTGCGCAGCAGGATGTGCGCCGCAGGATGTGCAAGCACAGTCTTTTTATTAATTTGATTTAAATATTTTTTTTTGTAAAAATGTGTTAATATTATTTTTATTCATGTGCGCAGCAGGAAGTGCGCCGCATGATGTGCGCCCCACATAATTTGCGCCCCACAGGATGAGCAAGCACAGTTTTTTTATTAATTTGATTTAAAAAAAGAAAAGTAAATTGTTTTTAATATTATTTGTATTTATGTGCGCAGCAGGATGTGCGCCGCAGGATGTGCGCCCCACATAATTTGCGCCCCACAGGAAGTGCAAGCACAGTTTTTTTATTAATTTGATTTTAATATATTTTTTTGTAAAAATGTTTTAACATTATTTTTATTTATATGCGCAGCAGGATGTGCGCCGCAGGATGTGCGCCCCACAGAATTTGCGCCCCACAGGATGTGCAAGCACAGTTTTTTTATTAATTTGATTTAAAAAAAAAAAATGTAATTTGTTTTTAATATTATTTTTAATTATGTGCGCAGCAGGATGTGCGCCCCACAGAATTTGCGCCCCACAGGATGTGCAAGCACAGTTTTTTTATTAATTTGATTTAAATATTTTTTTTTGTAAAAATGTTTTAATATTATTTTTATTTATGTGCGCAGCAGGATGTGTGCCGCAGGATGTGCGCCCCACAGAATTTGCGCCCCACAGGATGTGCAAGCACAGTTTTTTTATTAATTTGATTTAAAAAAAAATAATTGTAAATTGTTTTTAATATTATTTTTATTTATGTGCGCAGCAGGATGTGCGCCCCACATAATTTGCGCCCCACAGGATGTGCAAGCACAGTTTTTTTATTAATTTGATTTAAATATTTTTTTTTGTAAAAATGTTTTAATATTATTTTTATTTATGTGCGCAGCAGGATGTGTGCCGCAGGATGTGCGCCCCACAGAATTTGCGCCCCACAGGATGTGCAAGCACAGTTTTTTTATTAATTTGATTTAAAAAAAAAAAAATGTAAGTTGTTTTTAATATTATTTTTATTTATATGCGCAGCAGGATGTGCGCCCCACATAATTTGCGCCCCACAGGATGTGCAAGCAAGGTTTTTTATTAGTTATATTTAAATATTTTTTTTTGTAAAAATGTTTTAATATTATTTTTATTTATGTGCGCAGCAGGATGTGCGCCGCAGGATGTGCAAGCACAGTCTTTTTATTAATTTGATTTAAATATTTTTTTTTGTAAAAATGTGTTAATATTATTTTTATTCATGTGCGCAGCAGGATTTGCGCCGCAGGATGTAAGCCCCACATAATTTGCGCTCCACAGGATGTGCAAGGACAGTTTTTTTATTAATTTGATTTAAATATTTTTTTTGTAAAAATGTTTTAATATTATTTTTATTTATGTGCGCAGCAGGATGTGCGCCGCAGGATGTGCGCCCCACAGAATTTGCGCCCCACAGGATGTGCAAGTACAGTTTTTTTATTAATTTGATTTAAATATTTTTTTTTGTAAAAATGTGTTAATATTATTTTTATTCATGTGCGCAGCAGGATTTTGCGCCGCAGGATGTGCGCCCCACAGAATTTGCGCCCCACAGGATGTGCAAGGACAGTTTTTTTATTAATTTGATTTAAAAAAAAAAAATTGTAAATTTTTTTTAATTTTATTTTTATTTATTTGCGCAGCAGGATGTGCGCTGCAGGATGTGCGCCCCACATAATTTGCGCCCCACAGGATGTGCAAGCACAGTTTTTTTATTAGTTATATTTAAATTTTTTTTTTTGTAAAAATGTTTTAATATTATTTTTATTTATGTGCGCAGCAGCATGTGCGCCGCAGGATGTGCGCCCCACAGAATTTGCGCCCCAGAGGATGTGCAAGCACAGTTTTTTTATTAATTTGATTTAAATATATTTTTTTGTAAAAATGTTTTAATATTATTTTTATTAATGTGCGCAGCAGTATGTGCGCCCCACATAATTTGCGCCCCACAGGATGTGCAAGCACAGTTTTTTTATTAATTTGATTTAAAAAAAAAAACTTGTAAATTTGTTTCAATATTATTTTTATCTATGTGCGCAGCAGGATGTGCGCCGCAGGATGTGCGCCCCACAGAATTTGCGCCCCACAGGATGTGCAAGCACAGTTTTTTTATTAATTTGATTTAAAAAAAAAAACTTGTAAATTTGTTTCAATATTATTTTTATCTATGTGCGCAGCAGGATGTGCGCCGCAGGATGTGCGCCCCACAGAATTTGCGCCCCACAGGATGTGCAAGCACAGTTTTTTCATTAATTTGATTTAAATATTTTTTTTTGTAAAAATGTTTTAATATTATTTTTATTTATGTGCGCCGCAGGATGTGCGCCCCACAGAATTTGCGCCCCACAGGATGTGCAAGCACAGTTTTTTTATTAATTTGATTTAAAAAAAAAAAATTGTAAATTTTTTTTAATTTTATTTTTATTTATTTGCGCAGCAGGATGTGCGCTGCAGGATGTGCGCCCCACATAATTTGCGCCCCATAGGATGTGCAAGCACAGTTTTTTTATTAATTTGATTTAAATATTTTTTTTGTAAAAATGTTTTAATATCATTTTTATTCATGTGCACAGCAGGATGTGCGCCGCAGGATGTGCGCCCCACAGAATTTGCGCCCCACAGGATGTGCAAGCACATTTTTTTTATTAAAAATTGTAAATTTTTTTTAATTTTATTTTTATTTATTTGCGCAGCAGGATGTGCGCTGCAGGATGTGCGCCCCACATAATTTGCGCCCCACAGGATGTGCAAGCACAGTTTTTTTATTAGTTATATTTAAATTTTTTTTTTTGTAAAAATGTTTTAATATTATTTTTATTTATGTGCGCAGCAGCATGTGCGCCGCAGGATGTGCGCCCCACAGAATTTGCGCCCCACAGGATGTGCAAGCACAGTTTTTTTATTAATTTGATTTAAATATATTTTTTTGTAAAAATGTTTTAATATTATTTTTATTCATGTGCGCAGCAGGATGTGCGCCGCAGGATGTGTGCCCCACATAATTTGCACCCCACAGGATGTGCAAGCACAGTTTTTTTATTAATTTGATTTAAAAAAAACAAAATTGTAAATTTTTTTTAATTTTATTTTTATTTATTTGCGCAGCAGGATGTGCGCTGCAGGATGTGCGCCCCACATAATTTGCGCCCCAAAGAATGTGCAAGCACAGTTTTTTTATTAATTTGATTTTAATATATTTTTTTGTAAAAATTTTTTAATATTATTTTTATTTATGTGCACAGCAGGATGTGCGCCGCAGGATGTGCGCCCAACATAATTTGCACCCCACAGGATGTGCAAGCACAGTTTTTTTATTAATTTGATTTAAAAAAAACAAAATTGTAAATTTTTTTTAATTTTATTTTTATTTATTTGCGCAGCAGGATGTGCGCTGCAGGATGTGCGCCCCACAGAATTTGCGCCCCACAGGATGTGCAAGGACAGTTTTTTTATTAATTTGATTTAAATATTTTTTTTGTAAAAATGTTTTAATATAATTTGTATTTATGTGCGCCGCAGGATGTGCGCCGCAGGATGTGCGCCCCACAGAATTTGCGCCCCACAGGATGAGCAAGCACAGTTATTTTATTAATTGTTTTAAATATTTTTTTTGTAAAGATGTTTTAATATTATTTTTATTTATGTGCGCAGCAGGATGTGCGCCCCACATAATTTTCGCCCCACAGGATGTGCAAGCACAGTTTTTTTATTAATTTGATTTAAAAAAAAAAAATTGTAAATTTGTTTCAATATTATTTTTATTTATGTGCGCAGCAGGATGTGTGCCGCAGGATGTGCGCCCCACAGAATTTGCGCCCCACAGGATGTGCAAGCACAGTTTTTTTATTAATTTGATTTAAAAAAAAAAAAATGTAAGTTGTTTTTAATATTATTTTTATTTATATGCGCAGCAGGATGTGCGCCCCACATAATTTGCGCCCCACAGGATGTGCAAGCAAGGTTTTTTATTAGTTATATTTAAATATTTTTTTTTGTAAAAATGTTTTAATATTATTTTTATTTATGTGCGCAGCAGGATGTGCGCCGCAGGATGTGCAAGCACAGTCTTTTTATTAATTTGATTTAAATATTTTTTTTTGTAAAAATGTGTTAATATTATTTTTATTCATGTGCGCAGCAGGATTTGCGCCGCAGGATGTAAGCCCCACATAATTTGCGCTCCACAGGATGTGCAAGGACAGTTTTTTTATTAATTTGATTTAAATATTTTTTTTGTAAAAATGTTTTAATATTATTTTTATTTATGTGCGCAGCAGGATGTGCGCCGCAGGATGTGCGCCCCACAGAATTTGCGCCCCACAGGATGTGCAAGTACAGTTTTTTTATTAATTTGATTTAAATATTTTTTTTTGTAAAAATGTGTTAATATTATTTTTATTCATGTGCGCAGCAGGATTTTGCGCCGCAGGATGTGCGCCCCACAGAATTTGCGCCCCACAGGATGTGCAAGGACAGTTTTTTTATTAATTTGATTTAAAAAAAAAAAATTGTAAATTTTTTTTAATTTTATTTTTATTTATTTGCGCAGCAGGATGTGCGCTGCAGGATGTGCGCCCCACATAATTTGCGCCCCACAGGATGTGCAAGCACAGTTTTTTTATTAGTTATATTTAAATTTTTTTTTTTGTAAAAATGTTTTAATATTATTTTTATTTATGTGCGCAGCAGCATGTGCGCCGCAGGATGTGCGCCCCACAGAATTTGCGCCCCAGAGGATGTGCAAGCACAGTTTTTTTATTAATTTGATTTAAATATATTTTTTTGTAAAAATGTTTTAATATTATTTTTATTAATGTGCGCAGCAGTATGTGCGCCCCACATAATTTGCGCCCCACAGGATGTGCAAGCACAGTTTTTTTATTAATTTGATTTAAAAAAAAAAACTTGTAAATTTGTTTCAATATTATTTTTATCTATGTGCGCAGCAGGATGTGCGCCGCAGGATGTGCGCCCCACAGAATTTGCGCCCCACAGGATGTGCAAGCACAGTTTTTTTATTAATTTGATTTAAAAAAAAAAACTTGTAAATTTGTTTCAATATTATTTTTATCTATGTGCGCAGCAGGATGTGCGCCGCAGGATGTGCGCCCCACAGAATTTGCGCCCCACAGGATGTGCAAGCACAGTTTTTTCATTAATTTGATTTAAATATTTTTTTTTGTAAAAATGTTTTAATATTATTTTTATTTATGTGCGCCGCAGGATGTGCGCCCCACAGAATTTGCGCCCCACAGGATGTGCAAGCACAGTTTTTTTATTAATTTGATTTAAAAAAAAAAAATTGTAAATTTTTTTTAATTTTATTTTTATTTATTTGCGCAGCAGGATGTGCGCTGCAGGATGTGCGCCCCACATAATTTGCGCCCCATAGGATGTGCAAGCACAGTTTTTTTATTAATTTGATTTAAATATTTTTTTTGTAAAAATGTTTTAATATCATTTTTATTCATGTGCACAGCAGGATGTGCGCCGCAGGATGTGCGCCCCACAGAATTTGCGCCCCACAGGATGTGCAAGCACATTTTTTTTATTAAAAATTGTAAATTTTTTTTAATTTTATTTTTATTTATTTGCGCAGCAGGATGTGCGCTGCAGGATGTGCGCCCCACATAATTTGCGCCCCACAGGATGTGCAAGCACAGTTTTTTTATTAGTTATATTTAAATTTTTTTTTTTGTAAAAATGTTTTAATATTATTTTTATTTATGTGCGCAGCAGCATGTGCGCCGCAGGATGTGCGCCCCACAGAATTTGCGCCCCACAGGATGTGCAAGCACAGTTTTTTTATTAATTTGATTTAAATATATTTTTTTGTAAAAATGTTTTAATATTATTTTTATTCATGTGCGCAGCAGGATGTGCGCCGCAGGATGTGTGCCCCACATAATTTGCACCCCACAGGATGTGCAAGCACAGTTTTTTTATTAATTTGATTTAAAAAAAACAAAATTGTAAATTTTTTTTAATTTTATTTTTATTTATTTGCGCAGCAGGATGTGCGCTGCAGGATGTGCGCCCCACATAATTTGCGCCCCAAAGAATGTGCAAGCACAGTTTTTTTATTAATTTGATTTTAATATATTTTTTTGTAAAAATTTTTTAATATTATTTTTATTTATGTGCACAGCAGGATGTGCGCCGCAGGATGTGCGCCCAACATAATTTGCACCCCACAGGATGTGCAAGCACAGTTTTTTTATTAATTTGATTTAAAAAAAACAAAATTGTAAATTTTTTTTAATTTTATTTTTATTTATTTGCGCAGCAGGATGTGCGCTGCAGGATGTGCGCCCCACAGAATTTGCGCCCCACAGGATGTGCAAGGACAGTTTTTTTATTAATTTGATTTAAATATTTTTTTTGTAAAAATGTTTTAATATAATTTGTATTTATGTGCGCCGCAGGATGTGCGCCGCAGGATGTGCGCCCCACAGAATTTGCGCCCCACAGGATGAGCAAGCACAGTTATTTTATTAATTGTTTTAAATATTTTTTTTGTAAAGATGTTTTAATATTATTTTTATTTATGTGCGCAGCAGGATGTGCGCCCCACATAATTTTCGCCCCACAGGATGTGCAAGCACAGTTTTTTTATTAATTTGATTTAAAAAAAAAAAATTGTAAATTTGTTTCAATATTATTTTTATTTATGTGCGCAGCAGGATGTGTGCCGCAGGATGTGCGCCCCACAGAATTTGCGCCCCACAGGATGTGCAAGGACAGTTTTTTTATTAATTTGATTTAAAAAAAAAAAAATGTAATTTGTTTTTAATATTATTTTTATTCATGTGCGCAGCAGGATGTGCGCCCCACAGAATTTGCGCCCCACAGGATGTGCAAGGACAGTTTTTTTATTAATTTGATTTAAAAAAAAAAAAATGTAATTTGTTTTTAATATTATTTTTATTCATGTGCGCAGCAGGATGTGCGCCCCACAGAATTTGCGCCCCACAGGATGTGCAAGCACAGTTTTTTTATTAATTTGATTTAAATATTTTTTTTTGTAAAAATGTTTTAATATTATTTTTATTTATGTGCGCAGCAGGATGTGTGCCGCAGGATGTGCGCCCCACAGAATTTGCGCCCCACAGGATGTGCAAAGACAGTTTTTTTATTAATTTGATTTAAATATTTTTTTTGTAAAAATGTTTTAATATTATTTTTATTTATGTGCGCAGCAGGATGTGCGCCCCACAGAATTTGCGCCCCACAGGATGTGCAAGCACAGTTTTTTTATTAATTTGATTTAAAAAAAAATAATTGTAAATTGTTTTTAATATTATTTTTATTTATGTGCGCAGCAGGATGTGCGCCGCAGGATGTGCGCCCCACATAATTTGCGCCCCACAGGATGTGCAAGCACAGTTTTTTTATTAATTTGATTTAAATATTTTTTTTTGTAAAAATGTTTTAATATTATTTTTATTTATGTGCGCAGCAGGATGTGTGCCGCAGGATGTGCGCCCCACAGAATTTGCGCCCCACAGGATGTGCAAGCACAGTTTTTTTATTAATTTGATTTAAATATTTTTTTTGTAAAAATGTTTTAATATTATTTTTATTTATATGCGCAGCAGGATGTGCGCCCCACAGAATTTGTGCCCCACAGGATGTGCAAGCACAGTTTTTTTATTAAATTGATTTAAAAAAAAAAATTGTAAATTTTTTTTAATTTCATTTTTATTCATGTGCGCAGCAGGATGTGCGCCGCAGGATGTGCGCCCCACATAATTTGCGCTCCACAGGATGTGCAAGCAAGGTTTTTTATTAGTTATATTTAAATATTTTTTTTTGTAAAAATGTTTTAATATTATTTTTATTCATGTGCGCAGCAGGATGTGCGCCGCAGGATGTGCGCCCCACAGAAATTGCGCCCCACAGGATGTGCAAGGACAGTTTTTTTATTAATTTGATTTAAAAAAAAAAATTGTAATTTGTTTTTAATATTATTTTTATTTATGTGCGCAGCAGGATGTGCGCCGCAGGATGTGCGCCCCACAGAAATTGCGCCCCACAGGATGTGCAAGCACATTTTTTTTATAAATTTGATTTAAAAAAAAAAACTTGTAAATTTTTTTTAATTTTATTTTTATTTATTTGCGCAGCAGGATGTGCGCTGCAGGATGTGCGCCGCAAGATGTGCGCCCCACATAATTTGCGCCCCACAGGATGTGCAAGCACAGTTTTTTTATTAATTTGATTTAAAAAAAAAAACTTGTAAATTTGTTTCAATATTATTCTTATTTATGTGCGCAGCAGGATGTGTAACGCAGGATGTGCGCCCCACAGAATTTGTGCCCCACAGGATGTGCAAGCACAGTTTTTTTATTTATTTGATTTAAATATTTTTTTTTGTAAAAATGTTTTAACATTATTTTTATTTATATGCGCAGCAGGATGTGCGCCACAGGATGTGCGCCCCACAGAATTTGCGCCCCACAGGATGTGCAAGCACAGTTTTTTTATTAATTTGATTTAAATACATTTTTTTGTAAAAATGTTTTAATATTATTTTTATTTATGTGCGCAGCAGGATGTGCGCCGCAGGATGTGCGCCCCACATAATTTGCGCCCCACAGGATGTGCAAGCACATTTTTTTTATTAATTTGATTTAAAAAAAAAAATTATAAATTTTTTTTAATTTTATTTTTATTTATTTGCGCAGCAGGATGTGCGCTGCAGGATGTGCGCCCCACATAATTTGCACCCCACAGGATGTGCAAGCACAGTTTTTTTATTAGTTATATTTAAATATTTTTTTTTGTAAAAATGTTTTAATATTATTTTTATTTATGTGCGCAGCAGGATGTGCGCCGCAAGATGTGCGCCCCACAGAATTTGCGCCCCACAGGATGTGCAAGCACAGTTTTTTTATTAATTTGATTTTAAAAAAAAAACTTGTAAATTTGTTTCAATATTATTTTTATTTATGTGCGCAGCAGGATGTGTAACGCAGGATGTGCGTCCCACAGGATGTGCAAGCACAGTTTTTTATTAATTTGATTTAAATATTTTTTTTGTAAAAATGTTTTAATATTATTTTTATTTATGTGCGCAGCAGGATGTGCGCCGCAGGATGTGCGCCCCACAGAATTTGCGCCCCACAGGATGTGCAAGCAAAGTTTTTTTATTAATTTGATTTAAATATTTTTTTTTGTAAAAATGTTTTAATATTATTTTTATTTATGTGCGCAGCAGGATGTGCGCCGCAGGATGTGCGCCCCACAGAATTTGCGCCCCACAGAATTTGCGCCCCACAGGATGTGCAAGCACAGTTTTTTTATTAATTTGATTTAAAAAAAAAAATGTAAATTGTTTTTAATATTATTTTTATTTATGTGCACAGCAGGATGTGCGCCGCAGGATGTGCGCCCCACATAATTTGCGCCCCACAGGATGTGCAAGCAAGGTTTTTTATTAGTTATATTTAAATATTTTTTTTTGTAAAAATGTTTTAATATTATTTTTATTTATGTGCGCAGCAGGATGTGCGCCGCAGGATGTGCGCCCCACATAATTTGCGCCCCACAGGATGTGCAACCACAGTTTTTTATTAATTTGATTTAAATATTTTTTTCTGTAAAAATGTTTTAATATTATTTTTATTTATGTGCGCAGCAGGATGTGCGCCGCATGATGTTTGCCCCACATAATTTGCGCCCCACAGGATGAGCAAGCACAGTTTTTTTATTAATTTGATTTAAAAAAAAAAAATGTAAATTGTTTTTAATATTATTTTTATTTATGTGCGCAGCAGGATGTGCGCCGCAGTCTGTGCGCCCCACATAATTTGCGCCCCACAGGATGTGCAACCACAGTTTTTTTATTAGTTATATTTAATTATTTTTTTTTGTAAAAATGTTTTAATATTATTTTTATTTATGTGCGCAGCAGGATGTGCGCCGCAGGATGTGCGCCCCACAGAATTTGCGCCCCACAGGATGTGCAAGGACAGTTTTTTTATTAATTTGATTTAAATATTTTTTTTTGTAAAAATGTTTTAATATTATTTTTATTTATGTGCGCAGCAGGATGTGTGCCGCAGGATGTGCGCCCCACAGAATTTGCGCCCCACAGGATGTGCAAGCACAGTTTTTTTATTAATTTGATTTAAAAAAAAATAATTGTAAATTGTTTTTAATATTATTTTTATTTATGTGCGCAGCAGGATGTGCGCCGCAGGATGTGCGCCCCACATAATTTGCGCCCCACAGGATGTGCAAGCACAGTTTTTTTATTTATTTGATTTAAATATATTTTTTTGTAAAAATGTTTTAATATTATTTTTATTCATGTGCACAGCAGGATGTGCGCCGCAGGATGTGCGCCCCACAGAATTTGCGCTCCACAAAATTTGCGCCCCACAGGATGTGCAAGCAAGGTTTTTTATTAGTTATATTTAAATATTTTTTTTTGTAAAAATGTTTTAATATTATTTGTATTAATGAGCGCAGCTGCATGTGCGCCCCACAGAATTTGCGCCCCACAGGATGTGCAAGCACAGTTTTTTTATTAATTTGATTTAAATATTTTTTTTTGTAAAAATGTTTTAATATTATTTTTATTCATGTGCGCAGCAGGATGTGCGCCCCACAGAATTTGCGCCCCACAGGATGTGCAAGCACAGTTTTTTTATTAATTTGATTTAAAAAAAAAAAATTGTAAATTGTTTTTTAATATTATTTTTATTTATGTGCGCAGCAGGATGTGCGCCGCAGGATGTGCGCCCCACAGAATTTGCGCCCCAAAGGATGTGCAAGCACAGTTTTTTTATTAATTTGATTTAAATATTTTTTTTTGTGAAAATGTTTTCATATTATTTGTATTAATGTGCGCAGCTGGATGTGCGCCGCAGGATGTGCGCCCCACAGAATTTGCGCCCCACAGGATGTGCAAGCACAGTTTTTTATTAATTTGATTTAAAAAAAAAATTGTAATTTGTTTTTAATATTATTTTTATTTATGTGCGCCGCAGGATGTGCGCCCCACAGAATTTGCGCCCCACAGGATGTGCAAGCACAGTTTTTGTTATTAATTTGATTTAAAAAAAAAAAATTGTAATTTCTTTTTAATATTATTTTTATTTATGTGCGCAGCAGGATGTGCGCTGCAGGATGTGCGCCCCACAAAATTTGCGCCCCACAGGATGTGCAAGCACAGTTTTTTATTAATTTGAGTTAAATATTTTTTTTTGTAAAAATGTTTTAATATTATTTTCATTTATGTGGGCAGCAGGATATGCGCCGCAGGATGTGCGCCCCACAGAATTTGCGCCCCACATAATTGCGCCCCACAGGATGTGCAAGCACAGTTTTTTTATTAATTTGATTTAAAAAAAAAAATTGTAAATTTTTTTTAATTTTATTTTTATTTATTTGCGCAGCAGGATGTGCGCTGCAGGATGTGCGCCCCACAGAATTTGCGCCCCACAGGATGTGCAAGCACAGTTTTTTTATTAATTTGATTTAAAAAAAAAAATTGTAAATTGTTTTTAATATTATTTTTATTTATGTGCGCAGCAGGATGTGCGCCGCAGGATGTGCGCCCCACATAATTTGCGCCCCACAGGTATGTGCAAGCAAGGTTTTTTATAAGTTATATTTAAATATTTTTTTTTGTAAAAATGTTTTAATATTATTTTTATTCATGTGCACAGCAGGATGTGCGCCGTAGGATGTGCGCCCCACATAATTTGCGCCCCACAGGATGTGCAAGGACAGTTTTTTTATTAATTTGATTTAAAAAAAAAATTGTAATTTGTTTTTAATATTATTTTTATTTATGTGCGCAGCAGGATGTGCGCTGCAGGATGTGCGCCCCACAGAATTTGCGCCCCACAGGATGTGCAAGCACAGTTTTTTTATTAATTTGATTTAAAAAAAAAATTGTAATTTGTTTTTAATATTATTTTTATTTATGTGCGCAGCAGGATGTGCGCCGCAGGATGTGCGCCCAACAGAATTTGCGCCCCACAGGATGTGCAAGCACAGTTTGTTTATTAATTTGATTTAAATATTTTTTTTTGTAAAAATGTTTTAATATTATTTTTATTTATGTGCGCAGCAGGATGTGCGCCGCAGGATGTGCGCCCCACAGGATGTGCAAGCACAGTTTGTTTATTAATTTGATTTAAAAAAAAAAATTGTAATTTGTTTTTAAAAAAATAATTTTATTTATGTGCGCAGCAGGATGTGCGCCGCAGGATGTGCGCCCAACAGAATTTGCGCCCCACAGGATGTGCAAGCACAGTTTGTTTATTAATTTGATTTAAAAAAAAAAATTGTAATTTGTTTTTAATATTATTTTTATTTATTTGCACAGCAGGATGTGCGCCCCACATAATTTTTGCCCCACAGGATGTGCAAGCACAGTTTTTTTATTAGTTATATTTAAATATTTTTTTTTTGTAATAATGTTTTAATATTATTTTTATTTATGTGCGCAGCAGGATGTGCGCCGCAGGATGTGCGCCCAACAGAATTTGCGCCCCACAGGATGTGCAAGCACAGTTTGTTTATTAATTTGATTTAAAAAAAAAAATTGTAATTTGTTTTTAATATTATTTTTATTTATTTGCACAGCAGGATGTGCGCCCCACATAATTTTTGCCCCACAGGATGTGCAAGCACAGTTTTTTTATTAGTTATATTTAAATATTTTTTTTTTGTAATAATGTTTTAATATTATTTTTATTTATGTGCGCAGCAGGATGTGCGCCGCAGGATGTGCGCCCCACAGAATTTGCGCCCCACAGGATGTGCAAGCACAGTTTGTTTATTAATTTGATTTAAAAAAAAAAATTGTAATTTGTTTTTAATATTATTTTTATTTATTTGCACAGCAGGATGTGCGCCCCACAGAATTTGCGCCCCACAGGATGTGCAAGCACAGTTTTTTTATTAATTTGATTTAAATATTTTTTTTTGTAAAAATGTGTTAATATTATTTTTATTCATGTGCGCAGCAGGATTTGCGCCGCAGGATGTGCGCCCCACACAATTTGCGCTCCACAGGATGTGCAAGGACAGTTTTTTTATTAATTTGATTTAAAAAAAAAAAATTGTAATTTGTTTTTAATATTATTTTTATTTATGTGCGCAGCAGGATGTGCGCCGCAGGATGTGCGCCCAACAGAATTTGCGCCCCACAGGATGTGCAAGCACAGTTTTTTTATTAATTTGATTTAAATATTTTTTTTTGGAAAAATGTTTTAATATTATTTTTATTTATGTGCACAGCAGAATGTGCGCCCCACAGAATTTGCGCCCCACAGGATGTGCAAGCACAGTTTTTTTATTAATCTGATTTAAAAAAAAAAAATTGTAAATTGTTTTTAATATTATTTTTATTTATGTGCGCAGCAGGATGTGCGCCACAGGATGTGCGCCCCACAGAATTTGCGCCCCACAGGATGTGCAAGCACAGTTTTTTTATTAATTTGATTTAAATATTTTTTTTTGTAAAAATGTTTTAATATTATTTTTATTCATGTGCGCAGCAGGATGTGTGCCGCAGGATGTGCGCCCCACATAATTTGCGCCCCACAGGATGTGCAAGCACAGTTTTTTTATTAATTTGATTTAAATATTTTTTTTTGTAAAAATGTTTTAATATTATTTTTATTTATGTGCGCAGCAGGATGTGCGCCGCAGGATGTGCGCCCCACATAATTTGCGCCCCACAGGATGTGCAAGCACAGTTTTTTTATTAATTTGATTTAAATATATTTTTTTGTAAAAATGTTTTAATATTATTTTTATTAATGTGCGCAGCAGTATGTGCGCCCCACATAATTTGCGCCCCACAGGATGTGCAAGCACAGTTTTTTTATTAATTTGATTTAAAAAAAAAAACTTGTAAATTTGTTTCAATATTATTTTTATCTATGTGCGCAGCAGGATGTGCGCCGCAGGATGTGCGCCCCACAGAATTTGCGCCCCACAGGATGTGCAAGCACAGTTTTTTTATTAATTTGATTTAAAAAAAAAAACTTGTAAATTTGTTTCAATATTATTTTTATCTATGTGCGCAGCAGGATGTGCGCCGCAGGATGTGCGCCCCACAGAATTTGCGCCCCACAGGATGTGCAAGCACAGTTTTTTCATTAATTTGATTTAAATATTTTTTTTTGTAAAAATGTTTTAATATTATTTTTATTTATGTGCGCCGCAGGATGTGCGCCCCACAGAATTTGCGCCCCACAGGATGTGCAAGCACAGTTTTTTTATTAATTTGATTTAAAAAAAAAAAATTGTAAATTTTTTTTAATTTTATTTTTATTTATTTGCGCAGCAGGATGTGCGCTGCAGGATGTGCGCCCCACATAATTTGCGCCCCATAGGATGTGCAAGCACAGTTTTTTTATTAATTTGATTTAAATATTTTTTTTGTAAAAATGTTTTAATATCATTTTTATTCATGTGCACAGCAGGATGTGCGCCGCAGGATGTGCGCCCCACAGAATTTGCGCCCCACAGGATGTGCAAGCACATTTTTTTTATTA
The DNA here is from genome assembly GCF_947347685.1 of Pleuronectes platessa. Taxonomy (NCBI): domain Eukaryota; kingdom Metazoa; phylum Chordata; class Actinopteri; order Pleuronectiformes; family Pleuronectidae; genus Pleuronectes; species Pleuronectes platessa. The sequence continues at coordinate 1,048,853 of NW_026518871.1, read as the reverse complement.
AAAATTGTAAATTTTTTTTAATTTTATTTTTATTTATTTGCGCAGCAGGATGTGCGCTGCAGGATGTGCGCCCCACATAATTTGCGCCCCACAGGATGTGCAAGCACAGTTTTTTTATTAGTTATATTTAAATTTTTTTTTTTGTAAAAATGTTTTAATATTATTTTTATTTATGTGCGCAGCAGCATGTGCGCCGCAGGATGTGCGCCCCACAGAATTTGCGCCCCACAGGATGTGCAAGCACAGTTTTTTTATTAATTTGATTTAAATATATTTTTTTGTAAAAATGTTTTAATATTATTTTTATTCATGTGCGCAGCAGGATGTGCGCCGCAGGATGTGTGCCCCACATAATTTGCACCCCACAGGATGTGCAAGCACAGTTTTTTTATTAATTTGATTTAAAAAAAACAAAATTGTAAATTTTTTTTAATTTTATTTTTATTTATTTGCGCAGCAGGATGTGCGCTGCAGGATGTGCGCCCCACATAATTTGCGCCCCAAAGAATGTGCAAGCACAGTTTTTTTATTAATTTGATTTTAATATATTTTTTTGTAAAAATTTTTTAATATTATTTTTATTTATGTGCACAGCAGGATGTGCGCCGCAGGATGTGCGCCCAACATAATTTGCACCCCACAGGATGTGCAAGCACAGTTTTTTTATTAATTTGATTTAAAAAAAACAAAATTGTAAATTTTTTTTAATTTTATTTTTATTTATTTGCGCAGCAGGATGTGCGCTGCAGGATGTGCGCCCCACAGAATTTGCGCCCCACAGGATGTGCAAGGACAGTTTTTTTATTAATTTGATTTAAATATTTTTTTTGTAAAAATGTTTTAATATAATTTGTATTTATGTGCGCCGCAGGATGTGCGCCGCAGGATGTGCGCCCCACAGAATTTGCGCCCCACAGGATGAGCAAGCACAGTTATTTTATTAATTGTTTTAAATATTTTTTTTGTAAAGATGTTTTAATATTATTTTTATTTATGTGCGCAGCAGGATGTGCGCCCCACATAATTTTCGCCCCACAGGATGTGCAAGCACAGTTTTTTTATTAATTTGATTTAAAAAAAAAAAATTGTAAATTTGTTTCAATATTATTTTTATTTATGTGCGCAGCAGGATGTGTGCCGCAGGATGTGCGCCCCACAGAATTTGCGCCCCACAGGATGTGCAAGCACAGTTTTTTTATTAATTTGATTTAAAAAAAAAAAAATGTAAGTTGTTTTTAATATTATTTTTATTTATATGCGCAGCAGGATGTGCGCCCCACATAATTTGCGCCCCACAGGATGTGCAAGCAAGGTTTTTTATTAGTTATATTTAAATATTTTTTTTTGTAAAAATGTTTTAATATTATTTTTATTTATGTGCGCAGCAGGATGTGCGCCGCAGGATGTGCAAGCACAGTCTTTTTATTAATTTGATTTAAATATTTTTTTTTGTAAAAATGTGTTAATATTATTTTTATTCATGTGCGCAGCAGGATTTGCGCCGCAGGATGTAAGCCCCACATAATTTGCGCTCCACAGGATGTGCAAGGACAGTTTTTTTATTAATTTGATTTAAATATTTTTTTTGTAAAAATGTTTTAATATTATTTTTATTTATGTGCGCAGCAGGATGTGCGCCGCAGGATGTGCGCCCCACAGAATTTGCGCCCCACAGGATGTGCAAGTACAGTTTTTTTATTAATTTGATTTAAATATTTTTTTTTGTAAAAATGTGTTAATATTATTTTTATTCATGTGCGCAGCAGGATTTTGCGCCGCAGGATGTGCGCCCCACAGAATTTGCGCCCCACAGGATGTGCAAGGACAGTTTTTTTATTAATTTGATTTAAAAAAAAAAAATTGTAAATTTTTTTTAATTTTATTTTTATTTATTTGCGCAGCAGGATGTGCGCTGCAGGATGTGCGCCCCACATAATTTGCGCCCCACAGGATGTGCAAGCACAGTTTTTTTATTAGTTATATTTAAATTTTTTTTTTTGTAAAAATGTTTTAATATTATTTTTATTTATGTGCGCAGCAGCATGTGCGCCGCAGGATGTGCGCCCCACAGAATTTGCGCCCCAGAGGATGTGCAAGCACAGTTTTTTTATTAATTTGATTTAAATATATTTTTTTGTAAAAATGTTTTAATATTATTTTTATTAATGTGCGCAGCAGTATGTGCGCCCCACATAATTTGCGCCCCACAGGATGTGCAAGCACAGTTTTTTTATTAATTTGATTTAAAAAAAAAAACTTGTAAATTTGTTTCAATATTATTTTTATCTATGTGCGCAGCAGGATGTGCGCCGCAGGATGTGCGCCCCACAGAATTTGCGCCCCACAGGATGTGCAAGCACAGTTTTTTTATTAATTTGATTTAAAAAAAAAAACTTGTAAATTTGTTTCAATATTATTTTTATCTATGTGCGCAGCAGGATGTGCGCCGCAGGATGTGCGCCCCACAGAATTTGCGCCCCACAGGATGTGCAAGCACAGTTTTTTCATTAATTTGATTTAAATATTTTTTTTTGTAAAAATGTTTTAATATTATTTTTATTTATGTGCGCCGCAGGATGTGCGCCCCACAGAATTTGCGCCCCACAGGATGTGCAAGCACAGTTTTTTTATTAATTTGATTTAAAAAAAAAAAATTGTAAATTTTTTTTAATTTTATTTTTATTTATTTGCGCAGCAGGATGTGCGCTGCAGGATGTGCGCCCCACATAATTTGCGCCCCATAGGATGTGCAAGCACAGTTTTTTTATTAATTTGATTTAAATATTTTTTTTGTAAAAATGTTTTAATATCATTTTTATTCATGTGCACAGCAGGATGTGCGCCGCAGGATGTGCGCCCCACAGAATTTGCGCCCCACAGGATGTGCAAGCACATTTTTTTTATTAAAAATTGTAAATTTTTTTTAATTTTATTTTTATTTATTTGCGCAGCAGGATGTGCGCTGCAGGATGTGCGCCCCACATAATTTGCGCCCCACAGGATGTGCAAGCACAGTTTTTTTATTAGTTATATTTAAATTTTTTTTTTTGTAAAAATGTTTTAATATTATTTTTATTTATGTGCGCAGCAGCATGTGCGCCGCAGGATGTGCGCCCCACAGAATTTGCGCCCCACAGGATGTGCAAGCACAGTTTTTTTATTAATTTGATTTAAATATATTTTTTTGTAAAAATGTTTTAATATTATTTTTATTCATGTGCGCAGCAGGATGTGCGCCGCAGGATGTGTGCCCCACATAATTTGCACCCCACAGGATGTGCAAGCACAGTTTTTTTATTAATTTGATTTAAAAAAAACAAAATTGTAAATTTTTTTTAATTTTATTTTTATTTATTTGCGCAGCAGGATGTGCGCTGCAGGATGTGCGCCCCACATAATTTGCGCCCCAAAGAATGTGCAAGCACAGTTTTTTTATTAATTTGATTTTAATATATTTTTTTGTAAAAATTTTTTAATATTATTTTTATTTATGTGCACAGCAGGATGTGCGCCGCAGGATGTGCGCCCAACATAATTTGCACCCCACAGGATGTGCAAGCACAGTTTTTTTATTAATTTGATTTAAAAAAAACAAAATTGTAAATTTTTTTTAATTTTATTTTTATTTATTTGCGCAGCAGGATGTGCGCTGCAGGATGTGCGCCCCACAGAATTTGCGCCCCACAGGATGTGCAAGGACAGTTTTTTTATTAATTTGATTTAAATATTTTTTTTGTAAAAATGTTTTAATATAATTTGTATTTATGTGCGCCGCAGGATGTGCGCCGCAGGATGTGCGCCCCACAGAATTTGCGCCCCACAGGATGAGCAAGCACAGTTATTTTATTAATTGTTTTAAATATTTTTTTTGTAAAGATGTTTTAATATTATTTTTATTTATGTGCGCAGCAGGATGTGCGCCCCACATAATTTTCGCCCCACAGGATGTGCAAGCACAGTTTTTTTATTAATTTGATTTAAAAAAAAAAAATTGTAAATTTGTTTCAATATTATTTTTATTTATGTGCGCAGCAGGATGTGTGCCGCAGGATGTGCGCCCCACAGAATTTGCGCCCCACAGGATGTGCAAGGACAGTTTTTTTATTAATTTGATTTAAAAAAAAAAAAATGTAATTTGTTTTTAATATTATTTTTATTCATGTGCGCAGCAGGATGTGCGCCCCACAGAATTTGCGCCCCACAGGATGTGCAAGGACAGTTTTTTTATTAATTTGATTTAAAAAAAAAAAAATGTAATTTGTTTTTAATATTATTTTTATTCATGTGCGCAGCAGGATGTGCGCCCCACAGAATTTGCGCCCCACAGGATGTGCAAGCACAGTTTTTTTATTAATTTGATTTAAATATTTTTTTTTGTAAAAATGTTTTAATATTATTTTTATTTATGTGCGCAGCAGGATGTGTGCCGCAGGATGTGCGCCCCACAGAATTTGCGCCCCACAGGATGTGCAAAGACAGTTTTTTTATTAATTTGATTTAAATATTTTTTTTGTAAAAATGTTTTAATATTATTTTTATTTATGTGCGCAGCAGGATGTGCGCCCCACAGAATTTGCGCCCCACAGGATGTGCAAGCACAGTTTTTTTATTAATTTGATTTAAAAAAAAATAATTGTAAATTGTTTTTAATATTATTTTTATTTATGTGCGCAGCAGGATGTGCGCCGCAGGATGTGCGCCCCACATAATTTGCGCCCCACAGGATGTGCAAGCACAGTTTTTTTATTAATTTGATTTAAATATTTTTTTTTGTAAAAATGTTTTAATATTATTTTTATTTATGTGCGCAGCAGGATGTGTGCCGCAGGATGTGCGCCCCACAGAATTTGCGCCCCACAGGATGTGCAAGCACAGTTTTTTTATTAATTTGATTTAAATATTTTTTTTGTAAAAATGTTTTAATATTATTTTTATTTATATGCGCAGCAGGATGTGCGCCCCACAGAATTTGTGCCCCACAGGATGTGCAAGCACAGTTTTTTTATTAAATTGATTTAAAAAAAAAAATTGTAAATTTTTTTTAATTTCATTTTTATTCATGTGCGCAGCAGGATGTGCGCCGCAGGATGTGCGCCCCACATAATTTGCGCTCCACAGGATGTGCAAGCAAGGTTTTTTATTAGTTATATTTAAATATTTTTTTTTGTAAAAATGTTTTAATATTATTTTTATTCATGTGCGCAGCAGGATGTGCGCCGCAGGATGTGCGCCCCACAGAAATTGCGCCCCACAGGATGTGCAAGGACAGTTTTTTTATTAATTTGATTTAAAAAAAAAAATTGTAATTTGTTTTTAATATTATTTTTATTTATGTGCGCAGCAGGATGTGCGCCGCAGGATGTGCGCCCCACAGAAATTGCGCCCCACAGGATGTGCAAGCACATTTTTTTTATAAATTTGATTTAAAAAAAAAAACTTGTAAATTTTTTTTAATTTTATTTTTATTTATTTGCGCAGCAGGATGTGCGCTGCAGGATGTGCGCCGCAAGATGTGCGCCCCACATAATTTGCGCCCCACAGGATGTGCAAGCACAGTTTTTTTATTAATTTGATTTAAAAAAAAAAACTTGTAAATTTGTTTCAATATTATTCTTATTTATGTGCGCAGCAGGATGTGTAACGCAGGATGTGCGCCCCACAGAATTTGTGCCCCACAGGATGTGCAAGCACAGTTTTTTTATTTATTTGATTTAAATATTTTTTTTTGTAAAAATGTTTTAACATTATTTTTATTTATATGCGCAGCAGGATGTGCGCCACAGGATGTGCGCCCCACAGAATTTGCGCCCCACAGGATGTGCAAGCACAGTTTTTTTATTAATTTGATTTAAATACATTTTTTTGTAAAAATGTTTTAATATTATTTTTATTTATGTGCGCAGCAGGATGTGCGCCGCAGGATGTGCGCCCCACATAATTTGCGCCCCACAGGATGTGCAAGCACATTTTTTTTATTAATTTGATTTAAAAAAAAAAATTATAAATTTTTTTTAATTTTATTTTTATTTATTTGCGCAGCAGGATGTGCGCTGCAGGATGTGCGCCCCACATAATTTGCACCCCACAGGATGTGCAAGCACAGTTTTTTTATTAGTTATATTTAAATATTTTTTTTTGTAAAAATGTTTTAATATTATTTTTATTTATGTGCGCAGCAGGATGTGCGCCGCAAGATGTGCGCCCCACAGAATTTGCGCCCCACAGGATGTGCAAGCACAGTTTTTTTATTAATTTGATTTTAAAAAAAAAACTTGTAAATTTGTTTCAATATTATTTTTATTTATGTGCGCAGCAGGATGTGTAACGCAGGATGTGCGTCCCACAGGATGTGCAAGCACAGTTTTTTATTAATTTGATTTAAATATTTTTTTTGTAAAAATGTTTTAATATTATTTTTATTTATGTGCGCAGCAGGATGTGCGCCGCAGGATGTGCGCCCCACAGAATTTGCGCCCCACAGGATGTGCAAGCAAAGTTTTTTTATTAATTTGATTTAAATATTTTTTTTTGTAAAAATGTTTTAATATTATTTTTATTTATGTGCGCAGCAGGATGTGCGCCGCAGGATGTGCGCCCCACAGAATTTGCGCCCCACAGAATTTGCGCCCCACAGGATGTGCAAGCACAGTTTTTTTATTAATTTGATTTAAAAAAAAAAATGTAAATTGTTTTTAATATTATTTTTATTTATGTGCACAGCAGGATGTGCGCCGCAGGATGTGCGCCCCACATAATTTGCGCCCCACAGGATGTGCAAGCAAGGTTTTTTATTAGTTATATTTAAATATTTTTTTTTGTAAAAATGTTTTAATATTATTTTTATTTATGTGCGCAGCAGGATGTGCGCCGCAGGATGTGCGCCCCACATAATTTGCGCCCCACAGGATGTGCAACCACAGTTTTTTATTAATTTGATTTAAATATTTTTTTCTGTAAAAATGTTTTAATATTATTTTTATTTATGTGCGCAGCAGGATGTGCGCCGCATGATGTTTGCCCCACATAATTTGCGCCCCACAGGATGAGCAAGCACAGTTTTTTTATTAATTTGATTTAAAAAAAAAAAATGTAAATTGTTTTTAATATTATTTTTATTTATGTGCGCAGCAGGATGTGCGCCGCAGTCTGTGCGCCCCACATAATTTGCGCCCCACAGGATGTGCAACCACAGTTTTTTTATTAGTTATATTTAATTATTTTTTTTTGTAAAAATGTTTTAATATTATTTTTATTTATGTGCGCAGCAGGATGTGCGCCGCAGGATGTGCGCCCCACAGAATTTGCGCCCCACAGGATGTGCAAGGACAGTTTTTTTATTAATTTGATTTAAATATTTTTTTTTGTAAAAATGTTTTAATATTATTTTTATTTATGTGCGCAGCAGGATGTGTGCCGCAGGATGTGCGCCCCACAGAATTTGCGCCCCACAGGATGTGCAAGCACAGTTTTTTTATTAATTTGATTTAAAAAAAAATAATTGTAAATTGTTTTTAATATTATTTTTATTTATGTGCGCAGCAGGATGTGCGCCGCAGGATGTGCGCCCCACATAATTTGCGCCCCACAGGATGTGCAAGCACAGTTTTTTTATTTATTTGATTTAAATATATTTTTTTGTAAAAATGTTTTAATATTATTTTTATTCATGTGCACAGCAGGATGTGCGCCGCAGGATGTGCGCCCCACAGAATTTGCGCTCCACAAAATTTGCGCCCCACAGGATGTGCAAGCAAGGTTTTTTATTAGTTATATTTAAATATTTTTTTTTGTAAAAATGTTTTAATATTATTTGTATTAATGAGCGCAGCTGCATGTGCGCCCCACAGAATTTGCGCCCCACAGGATGTGCAAGCACAGTTTTTTTATTAATTTGATTTAAATATTTTTTTTTGTAAAAATGTTTTAATATTATTTTTATTCATGTGCGCAGCAGGATGTGCGCCCCACAGAATTTGCGCCCCACAGGATGTGCAAGCACAGTTTTTTTATTAATTTGATTTAAAAAAAAAAAATTGTAAATTGTTTTTTAATATTATTTTTATTTATGTGCGCAGCAGGATGTGCGCCGCAGGATGTGCGCCCCACAGAATTTGCGCCCCAAAGGATGTGCAAGCACAGTTTTTTTATTAATTTGATTTAAATATTTTTTTTTGTGAAAATGTTTTCATATTATTTGTATTAATGTGCGCAGCTGGATGTGCGCCGCAGGATGTGCGCCCCACAGAATTTGCGCCCCACAGGATGTGCAAGCACAGTTTTTTATTAATTTGATTTAAAAAAAAAATTGTAATTTGTTTTTAATATTATTTTTATTTATGTGCGCCGCAGGATGTGCGCCCCACAGAATTTGCGCCCCACAGGATGTGCAAGCACAGTTTTTGTTATTAATTTGATTTAAAAAAAAAAAATTGTAATTTCTTTTTAATATTATTTTTATTTATGTGCGCAGCAGGATGTGCGCTGCAGGATGTGCGCCCCACAAAATTTGCGCCCCACAGGATGTGCAAGCACAGTTTTTTATTAATTTGAGTTAAATATTTTTTTTTGTAAAAATGTTTTAATATTATTTTCATTTATGTGGGCAGCAGGATATGCGCCGCAGGATGTGCGCCCCACAGAATTTGCGCCCCACATAATTGCGCCCCACAGGATGTGCAAGCACAGTTTTTTTATTAATTTGATTTAAAAAAAAAAATTGTAAATTTTTTTTAATTTTATTTTTATTTATTTGCGCAGCAGGATGTGCGCTGCAGGATGTGCGCCCCACAGAATTTGCGCCCCACAGGATGTGCAAGCACAGTTTTTTTATTAATTTGATTTAAAAAAAAAAATTGTAAATTGTTTTTAATATTATTTTTATTTATGTGCGCAGCAGGATGTGCGCCGCAGGATGTGCGCCCCACATAATTTGCGCCCCACAGGTATGTGCAAGCAAGGTTTTTTATAAGTTATATTTAAATATTTTTTTTTGTAAAAATGTTTTAATATTATTTTTATTCATGTGCACAGCAGGATGTGCGCCGTAGGATGTGCGCCCCACATAATTTGCGCCCCACAGGATGTGCAAGGACAGTTTTTTTATTAATTTGATTTAAAAAAAAAATTGTAATTTGTTTTTAATATTATTTTTATTTATGTGCGCAGCAGGATGTGCGCTGCAGGATGTGCGCCCCACAGAATTTGCGCCCCACAGGATGTGCAAGCACAGTTTTTTTATTAATTTGATTTAAAAAAAAAATTGTAATTTGTTTTTAATATTATTTTTATTTATGTGCGCAGCAGGATGTGCGCCGCAGGATGTGCGCCCAACAGAATTTGCGCCCCACAGGATGTGCAAGCACAGTTTGTTTATTAATTTGATTTAAATATTTTTTTTTGTAAAAATGTTTTAATATTATTTTTATTTATGTGCGCAGCAGGATGTGCGCCGCAGGATGTGCGCCCCACAGGATGTGCAAGCACAGTTTGTTTATTAATTTGATTTAAAAAAAAAAATTGTAATTTGTTTTTAAAAAAATAATTTTATTTATGTGCGCAGCAGGATGTGCGCCGCAGGATGTGCGCCCAACAGAATTTGCGCCCCACAGGATGTGCAAGCACAGTTTGTTTATTAATTTGATTTAAAAAAAAAAATTGTAATTTGTTTTTAATATTATTTTTATTTATTTGCACAGCAGGATGTGCGCCCCACATAATTTTTGCCCCACAGGATGTGCAAGCACAGTTTTTTTATTAGTTATATTTAAATATTTTTTTTTTGTAATAATGTTTTAATATTATTTTTATTTATGTGCGCAGCAGGATGTGCGCCGCAGGATGTGCGCCCAACAGAATTTGCGCCCCACAGGATGTGCAAGCACAGTTTGTTTATTAATTTGATTTAAAAAAAAAAATTGTAATTTGTTTTTAATATTATTTTTATTTATTTGCACAGCAGGATGTGCGCCCCACATAATTTTTGCCCCACAGGATGTGCAAGCACAGTTTTTTTATTAGTTATATTTAAATATTTTTTTTTTGTAATAATGTTTTAATATTATTTTTATTTATGTGCGCAGCAGGATGTGCGCCGCAGGATGTGCGCCCCACAGAATTTGCGCCCCACAGGATGTGCAAGCACAGTTTGTTTATTAATTTGATTTAAAAAAAAAAATTGTAATTTGTTTTTAATATTATTTTTATTTATTTGCACAGCAGGATGTGCGCCCCACAGAATTTGCGCCCCACAGGATGTGCAAGCACAGTTTTTTTATTAATTTGATTTAAATATTTTTTTTTGTAAAAATGTGTTAATATTATTTTTATTCATGTGCGCAGCAGGATTTGCGCCGCAGGATGTGCGCCCCACACAATTTGCGCTCCACAGGATGTGCAAGGACAGTTTTTTTATTAATTTGATTTAAAAAAAAAAAATTGTAATTTGTTTTTAATATTATTTTTATTTATGTGCGCAGCAGGATGTGCGCCGCAGGATGTGCGCCCAACAGAATTTGCGCCCCACAGGATGTGCAAGCACAGTTTTTTTATTAATTTGATTTAAATATTTTTTTTTGGAAAAATGTTTTAATATTATTTTTATTTATGTGCACAGCAGAATGTGCGCCCCACAGAATTTGCGCCCCACAGGATGTGCAAGCACAGTTTTTTTATTAATCTGATTTAAAAAAAAAAAATTGTAAATTGTTTTTAATATTATTTTTATTTATGTGCGCAGCAGGATGTGCGCCACAGGATGTGCGCCCCACAGAATTTGCGCCCCACAGGATGTGCAAGCACAGTTTTTTTATTAATTTGATTTAAATATTTTTTTTTGTAAAAATGTTTTAATATTATTTTTATTCATGTGCGCAGCAGGATGTGTGCCGCAGGATGTGCGCCCCACATAATTTGCGCCCCACAGGATGTGCAAGCACAGTTTTTTTATTAATTTGATTTAAATATTTTTTTTTGTAAAAATGTTTTAATATTATTTTTATTTATGTGCGCAGCAGGATGTGCGCCGCAGGATGTGCGCCCCACATAATTTGCGCCCCACAGGATGTGCAAGCACATTTTTTTTATTAATTTGATTTAAAAAAAAAAAATTGTAAACTTTTTTTAATTTTATTTTTATTTATTTGCACAGCAGGATGTGCAAGCACAGTTTTTTTTTTAATTTGATATAAATATTTTTTTTTGTAAAAATGTTTTAATATTATTTTTATTTATGTGCGCAGCAGGATGTGCGCCGCAGGATGTGAGCCCCACAGAATTTGCGCCCCACAGGATGTGCAATGACAGTTTTTTTATTAATTTGATTTAAATATTTTTTTTGTAAAAATGTTTTAATATTATTTTTATTTATGTGCGCAGCAGGATGTGCGCCGCAGAATGTGCGCCCCACAGAATTTGCGCCCCACAGGATGTGCAAGCACAGTTTGTTTATTAATTTGATTTAAAAAAATAATTGTAATTTGTTTTTAATATTATTTTTATTTATGTGCGCAGCAGGATGTGCGCCGCAGGATGTGCGCCCCACATAATTTGCGCCCCACAGGATGAGCAAGCACAGTTTTCTTATTAATTTGATTTAAAAAAAAAAAATGTAAATTGTTTTTAATATTATTTTTATTCATGTGCGCAGCAGGATGTGCGCCCCACATAATTTGCGCCCCACAGGATGTGCAAGCAAGGTTTTTTATTAGTTATATTTAAATATTTTTTTTTGTAAAAATGTTTTAACATTATTTTTATTTATGTGCGCAGTAGGATATGCGCCGCAGGATGTGCGCCCCACAGAATTTGCGCCCCACAGGATGTGCAAGCAAGGTTTTTTATTAGTTATATTTAAATATTTTTTTTTGTAAAAATGTTTTAATATTATTTTGATTCATGTGCGCAGCAGGATGTGCGCCACAAGATGTGCAAGCACAGTTTTTTTATTAATTTGATTTAAAAAAAAATAATTGTAAATTGTTTTTAATATTATTTTTATTTATTTGCGCAGCAGGATGTGCGCCGCAGGATGTGCGCCCCACAGAATTTGCGCCGCACAGGATGTGCAAGCACAGTTTTTTTATTAATTTGATTTAAATATTTTTTTTTGTAAAAATGTTTTAATATTATTTTTATTTATGTGCGCAGCAGGATGTGTGCCGCAGGATGTGCGCCCCACAGAATTTGCGCCCCACAGGATGTGCAAGCACAGTTTTTTTATTAATTTGATTTAAAAAAAAAAATTGTAAATTTTTTTTAATTTCATTTTTATTCATGTGCGCAGCAGGATGTGCGCCGCAGGATGTGCGCCCCACATAATTTGCGCTCCACAGGATGTGCAAGCAAGGTTTTTTATTAGTTATATTTAAATATTTTTTTTTGTAAAAATGTTTTAATATTATTTTTATTCATGTGCGCAGCAGGATGTGCGCCCCACAGAATTTGCGCCCCACAGGATGTGCAAGGACAGTTTTTTTATTAATTTGATTTAAAAAAAAAAAAATGTAATTTGTTTTTAATATTATTTTTATTTATGTGCGCAGCAGGATGTGCGCCGCAGGATGTGCGCCCCACAGAAATTGCGCCCCACAGGATGTGCAAGGACAGTTTTTTTATTAATTTGATTTAAAAAAAAAAATTGTAATTTGTTTTTAATATTATTTTTATTTATGTGCGCAGCAGGATGTGCGCCGCAGGATGTGCGCCCCACAGAAATTGCGCCCCACAGGATGTGCAAGCACATTTTTTTTATAAATTTGATTTAAAAAAAAAAACTTGTAAATTTTTTTTAATTTTATTTTTATTTATTTGCGCAGCAGGATGTGCGCTGCAGGATGTGCGCCGCAAGATGTGCGCCCCACATAATTTGCGCCCCACAGGATGTGCAAGCACAGTTTTTTTATTAATTTGATTTAAAAAAAAAAACTTGTAAATTTGTTTCAATATTATTCTTATTTATGTGCGCAGCAGGATGTGTAACGCAGGATGTGCGCCCCACAGAATTTGTGCCCCACAGGATGTGCAAGCACAGTTTTTTTATTTATTTGATTTAAATATTTTTTTTTGTAAAAATGTTTTAACATTATTTTTATTTATATGCGCAGCAGGATGTGCGCCGCAGGATGTGCGCCCCACAGAATTTGCGCCCCACAGGATGTGCAAGCACAGTTTTTTTATTAATTTGATTTAAATACATTTTTTTGTAAAAATGTTTTAATATTATTTTTATTTATGTGCGCAGCAGGATGTGCGCCGCAGGATGTGCGCCCCACATAATTTGCGCCCCACAGGATGTGCAAGCACATTTTTTTTATTAATTTGATTTAAAAAAAAAAATTATAAATTTTTTTTAATTTTATTTTTATTTATTTGCGCAGCAGGATGTGCGCTGCAGGATGTGCGCCCCACATAATTTGCACCCCACAGGATGTGCAAGCACAGTTTTTTTATTAGTTATATTTAAATATTTTTTTTTGTAAAAATGTTTTAATATTATTTTTATTTATGTGCGCAGCAGGATGTGCGCCGCAAGATGTGCGCCCCACAGAATTTGCGCCCCACAGGATGTGCAAGCACAGTTTTTTTATTAATTTGATTTAAAAAAAAAAACTTGTAAATTTGTTTCAATATTATTTTTATTTATGTGCGCAGCAGGATGTGCGCCGCAGGATGTGCGCCCCACAGAATTTGCGCCCCACAGAATTTGCGCCCCACAGGATGTGCAAGCACAGTTTTTTTATTAATTTGATTTAAAAAAAAAAATGTAAATTGTTTTTAATATTATTTTTATTTATGTGCGCAGCAGGATGTGCGCCGCAGGATGTGCGCCCCACATAATTTGCGCCCCACAGGATGTGCAAGCAAGCTTTTTTATTAGTTATATTTAAATATTTTTTTTTGTAAAAATGTTTTAATATTATTTTTATTTATGTGCGCAGCAGGATGTGCGCCGCAGGATGTGCGCCCCACAGAATTTGCGCCCCACAGGATGTGCAAGGACAGTTTTTTTATTAATTTGATTTAAAAAAAAAATTGTAATTTGTTTTTAATATTATTTTTATTTATGTGCGCAGCAGGATGTGTTCCGCAGGATGTGCGCCCCACATAATTTGCGCCCCACAGGATGTTCAAGCACAGTTTTTTTAATAATTTGATTTAAATATTTTTTTTTTTTAAATGTTTTAATATTTTTTTATTTATGTGCGCAGCAGGATGTGCGCTGGTGGATGTGCGCCCCACATAATTTGCGCCCCACAGGATTTGCAAGCACAGTTTTTTTATTAATTTGATTTAAATATTTTTTTTTGTAAAAATGTTTTAATATTTTTTTATTTATGTGCGCAGCAGGATGTGCGCCGCAGGATGTGTGCCCCACAGAATTTGCGCCCCACAGGATGTGCAAGGACAATTTTTTTATTAATTTGATTTTTAAAAAAAAATTGTAATTTGTTTTTAATATTGTTTTTATTTATGTGCGCAGCAGGATGTGCGCCGCAGGATGTGCGCCCCACAGAATTTGCGCCCCACAGGATGTGCAACCACAGTTTTTTATTAATTTGATTTAAATATTTTTTTCTGTAAAAATGTTTTAATATTATTTTTATTTATGTGCGCAGCAGGATGTGCGCCCCACAGAATTTGCGCCCCACAGGATGTGCAAGCACAGTTTTTTTATTAATTTGATTTAAAAAAAAATAATTGTAAATTGTTTTTAATATTATTTTTATTTATGTGCGCAGCAGGATGTGCGCCGCAGGATGTGCGCCCCACATAATTTGCACCCCACAGGATGTGCAAGCACAGTTTTTTTATTAATTTGATTTAAATATTTTTTTTTGTAAAAATGTTTTAATATTATTTTTATTTATGTGCGCAGCAGGATGTGTACCGCAGGATGTGCGCCCCACAGAATTTACGCCCCACAGGATGTGCAAGCACAGTTTTTTTATTAGTTATATTTAAATATATTTTTTTGTAAAAATGTTTTAATATTATTTTTATTTATGTGCGCAGCAGGATGTGCGCCGCATGATGTGCGCCCCACATAATTTTCGCCCCACAGGATGTGCAAGCACAGTTTTTTTATTAATTTGATTTAAATATTTTTTTTTGTAAAAATGTTTTAATATTATTTTTATTTATGTGCGCAGCAGGATGCCCCACAGGATGAGCAAGCACAGTTTTTTTATTAATTTGATTTAAAAAAAAAAAATGTAATTTGTTTTTAATATTATTTTTATTCATGTGCGCAGCAGGATGTGCCTCGCAGGATGTGCCCCTCACAGAATTTGCGCCCCACAGGATGTGCAAGCACAGTTTTTTTATTAATTTGATTTAAATATTTTTTTTTGTAAAAATGTTTTAATATTATTTTTATTCATGTGCGCAGCAGGATGTGCGCCGCATGATGTTTGCCCCACATAATTTGCGCCCCACAGGATGAGCAAGCACAGTTTTTTTATTAATTTGATTTAAAAAAAAAAAATGTAAATTGTTTTTAATATTATTTTTATTTATGTGCGCAGCAGGATGTGCGCCGCAGTCTGTGCGCCCCACATAATTTGCGCCCCACAGGATGTGCAACCACAGTTTTTTTATTAGTTATATTTAATTATTTTTTTTTGTAAAAATGTTTTAATATTATTTTTATTTATGTGCGCAGCAGGATGTGCGCCGCAGGATGTGCGCCCCACAGAATTTGCGCCCCACAGGATGTGCAAGGACAGTTTTTTTATTAATTTGATTTAAATATTTTTTTTGTAAAAATGTTTTAATATCATTTTTATTTATGTGCGCAGCAGGATGTGCACCGCAGAATGTGCGCCCCTCAGAATTTGTGCCCCACAGGATGTGCAAGCACAGTTTTTTTATTAATTTGATTTAAATATTTTTTTTTGTAAAAATGTTTTAATATTATTTTTATTCATGTGCGCAGCAGGATTTGCGCATCAGGATGTGCGCCCCACAGAATTTGCGCCCCACAGGATGTGCAAGGACAGTTTTTTTATTAATTTGATTTAAATATTTTTTTTGTAAAAATGTTTTAATATTATTTTTATTTATGTGCGCAGCAGGATGTGTGCCGCAGGATGTGCGCCCCACAGAATTTGCGCCCCACAGGATGTGCAAGGACAGTTTTTTTATTAATTTGATTTAAATATTTTTTTTGTAAAAATGTTTTAATATAATTTGTATTTATGTGCGCAGCAGGATGTGTGCCGTAGGATGTGCGCCCCACAGGATGTGCAAGCACAGTTTTTTTATTAATTTGATTTTAATATATTTTTTTGTAAAAATGTTTTAATATTATTTTTATTTATGTGCGCAGCAGGATGTGCGCCGCATGATGTGCGCCCCACATAATTTTCGCCCCACAGGATGTGCAAGCACAGTTTTTTTATTAATTTGATTTAAAAAAAAAAAATTGTAAATTTGTTTCAATATTATTTTTATTTATGTGCGCAGCAGGATGTGTGCCGCAGGATGTGCGCCCCACAGAATTTGCGCCCCACAGGATGTGCAAGGACAGTTTTTTTATTAATTTGATTTAAAAAAAAAAAAATGTAATTTGTTTTTAATATTATTTTTATTCATGTGCGCAGCAGGATGTGCGCCCCACAGAATTTGCGCCCCACAGGATGTGCAAGGACAGTTTTTTTATTAATTTGATTTAAAAAAAAAAAAATGTAATTTGTTTTTAATATTATTTTTATTCATGTGCGCAGCAGGATGTGCGCCGCAGGATGTGCGCCCCACAGAATTTGCGCCCCACAGGATGTGCAAGGACAGTTTTTTTATTAATTTGATTTAAAAAAAAAAAAATGTAATTTGTTTTTAATATTATTTTTATTCATGTGCGCAGCAGGATGTGCGCCCCACAGAATTTGCGCCCCACAGGATGTGCAAGCACAGTTTTTTTTTAATTTGATTTAAATATTTTTTTTTGTAAAAATGTTTTAATATTATTTGTATTAATGTGCGCAGCTGGATGTGTGCCGCAGGATGTGCGCCCCACAGAATTTGCGCCCCACAGGATGTGCAAGCACAGTTTTTTTATTAATTTGATTTAAATATTTTTTTTTGTAAAAATGTTTTAATATTATTTTTATTTATGTGCGCAGCAGGATGTGCGCCCCACAGAATTTGCGCCCCACAGGATGTGCAAGCACAGTTTTTTTATTAATTTGATTTAAAAAAAAATAATTGTAAATTGTTTTTAATATTATTTTTATTTATGTGCGCAGCAGGATGTGCGCCGCAGGATGTGCGCCCCACATAATTTGCGCCCCACAGGATGTGCAAGCACAGTTTTTTTATTAATTTGATTTAAATATTTTTTTTTGTAAAAATGTTTTAATATTATTTTTTTTTATGTGCGCAGCAGGATGTGTGCCGCAGGTTGTGCGCCCCACAGGATGTGCAAGCACAGTTTTTTTATTAGTTATATTTAAATATTTTTTTTTGTAAAAATGTTTTAATATTATTTTTATTTATGTGCGCAGCAGGATGTGCGCCGCAGGATGTGCGCCCCACAGAATTTGCGCCACACAGGATGTGCAAGGACAGTTTTTTTATTAATTTGATTTAAAAAAAAAAAATTGTAATTTGTTTTTAATATTATTTTTTTTTATGTGCGCAGCAGGATGTGCGCCGCAGGATGTGCGCCCCACAGAATTTGCGCCCCACAGGATGTGCAAGCACAGTTTTTTTATTAATTTGATTTAAATATTTTTTTTTGTAAAAATGTTTTAATATTATTTTTATTTATGTGCGCAGCAGGATGTGCGCCGCAGGATGTGCGCCCCACAGAATTTGCGCCCCACAGGACGTGCAAAGACAGTTTTTTTATTAATTTGATTTAAATATTTTTTTTGTAAAAATGTTTTAATATTATTTTTATTTATATGCGCAGCAGGATGTGCGCCCCACAGAATTTGTGCCCCACAGGATGTGCAAGCACAGTTTTTTTATTAATTTGATTTAAAAAAAAATAATTGTAAATTGTTTTTAATATTATTTTTATTTATGTGCGCAGCAGGATGTGCGCCGCAGGATGTGCGCCCCACATAATTTGCGCCCCACAGGATGTGCAAGCACAGTTTTTTTATTAGTTATATTTAAATATTTTTTTTTGTAAAAATGTTTTAATATTATTTTTATTTATGTGCGCAGCAGGATGTGCGCCGCAGGATGTGCGCCCCACAGAATTTGCGCCACACAGGATGTGCAAGGACAGTTTTTTTATTAATTTGATTTAAAAAAAAAAAATTGTAATTTGTTTTTAATATTATTTTTTTTTATGTGCGCAGCAGGATGTGCGCCGCAGGATGTGCGCCCCACAGAATTTGCGCCCCACAGGATGTGCAAGCACAGTTTTTTTATTAATTTGATTTAAATATTTTTTTTTGTAAAAATGTTTTAATATTATTTTTATTTATGTGCGCAGCAGGATGTGCGCCGCAGGATGTGCGCCCCACAGAATTTGCGCCACACAGGATGTGCAAGCACAGTTTTTTTATTAATTTGATTTAAATATTTTTTTTTGTAAAAATGTTTTAATATTATTTTTATTTATGTGCGCAGCAGGATGTGCGCCGCAGGATGTGCGCCCCACAGAATTTGCGCCCCACAGGACGTGCAAAGACAGTTTTTTTATTAATTTGATTTAAAAAAAAAATTGTAATTTGTTTTTAATATTATTTTTATTTATGTGCGCAGCAGGATATGCGCCGCAGGATTTGCGGCCCACAGAATTTGCGCCCCACAGGATGTGCATGCACAGTTTTTTTATTAATTTGATTTAAAAAAAAAATTGTAATTTGTTTTTAATATTATTTGTATTTATGTGCGCAGCACGATGTGCGTCGCGGGATGTGCGCCCCACAGAATTTGCGCCCCACAGGATGTGCAAGCACAGTTTTTTTATTAATTTGATTTAAATATTTTTTTTTGTAAAAATGTTTTAATATTATTTTTATTCATGTACACAGCAGGATGTGCGCCGCATGATGTGCGCCCCACATAATTTGCGCCCCACAGGATGAGCAAGCACAGTTTTTTTATTAATTTGATTTAAAAAAAAAAATTGTAAATTTTTTTTAATTTCATTTTTATTCATGTGCGCCGCAGGATGTGCGCCCCACAGAATTTGCGCCCCACAGGATGTGCAAGGACAGTTTTTTTATTAATTTGATTTAAAAAAAAAAAAATGTAAGTTGTTTTTAATATTATTTTTATTTATGTGCGCAGCAGGATGTGCGCCGCAGGATGTGCGACCCACAGAATTTGCGCCCCACAGGATGTGCAAGCACAGTTTTTTTATTAATTTGATTTAAATATTTTTTTTTGTAAAAAGTTTTAATATTATTTTTATTTATGTGCGCAGCAAGATGTGCGCTGCAGGATGTGCGCCCCACAGAATTTGCGCCCCACAGGATGTGCAAGCACAGTTTTTTTAATAATTTGATTTAAATATTTTTTTTTGTAAAAATGTTTTAATATTATTTTTATTTCAAGTGCGCAGCAGGATGTGCGCTGCAGGATGTGCGCCCCACAGAATTTGCGCCCCACAGGATGTGCAAGGACAGTTTTTTTATTAATTTGATTTAAATATTTTTTTTGTAAAAATGTTTTAATATCATTTTTATTCATGTGCGCAGCAGGATTTGCGCCGCAGGATGTGCGCCCCACAGAATTTGCGCCCCACAGGAAGTGCAAGGACAGTTTTTTTATTAATTTGATTTAAAAAAAAAAAATGTAATTTGTTTTTAATATTATTTTTATTTATGTGCGCAGCAGGATGTGCCTCGCAGGATGTGCGCCCCACAGAATTTGCGCCCCACAGGATGTGCAAGCACAGTTTTTTTATTAATTTGATTTAAATATTTTTTTTGTAAAAATATTTTAATATTATTTTTATTTATGTGCGCAGCAGGATGTGCGCCGCAGGATGTGCGCCCCACAGAATTTGCGCCCCACAGGATGTGCAAGGACAGTTTTTTTATTAATTTGATTTTAAATAAAAAAATTGTAATTTGTTTTTAATATTATTTTTATTTATGTGCGCAGCAGGATGTGCGCCGCAGAATGTGCGCCCCTCAGAATTTGCGCCCCACAGGATGTGCAAGCACAGTTTTTTTATTAATTTGATTTAAATATTTTTTTTTGTAAAAATGTTTTAATATTATTTTTATTTATGTGCGCAGCAGGATGTGCGCCGCAGGATGTGCGCCCCACAGAATTTGCGCCCCACAGAATTTGCGCCCCACAGGATGTGCAAGCACAGTTTTTTTATTAATTTGATTTAAATATATTTTTTTGTAAAAATGTTTTAATATTATTTTTATTCATGTGCACAGCAGGATGTGCGCCGCAGGATGTGCGCCCCACATAATTTGCGCCCCACAGGATGTGCATGGACAGTTTTTTTATTAATTTGATTTAAAAAAAAAATTGTAATTTGTTTTTAATATTATTTTTATTTATGTGCGCAGCAGGATGTGCGCCGCAGGATGTGCGCCCCACAGAATTTGCGCTCCACAAAATTTGCGCCCCACAGGATGTGCAAGCAAGGTTTTTTATTAGTTATATTTAAATATTTTTTTTTGTAAAAATGTTTTAATATTATTTTTATTCATGTGCGCCCCACAGAATTTGCGCCCCACAGGATGTGCAAGGACAGTTTTTTTATTAATTTGATTTTAAAAAAAAATTGTAATTTGTTTTTAATATTATTTTTATTTATGTGCGCAGCAGGATGTGCGCCGCAGGATGTGCGCCCCACAGAATTTGCGCCCCACAGAATGTGCCAGCACAGTTTTTTTATTAATTTGATTTAAAAAATGTTTTTTTGTAAAAATATTTTAATATTATATTTAATTATGTGCGCAGCAGGATATGCGCCGCAGGATGTGCGCCCCACAGAATTTGCGCCCCACAGGATGTGCAAGGACAGATTTTTTATTAATTTGATTTAAATATTTTTTTTTGTAAAAATGTTTTAATATTATTTTTATTTAAAAACGCAGCAGGATGTGCGCTGCAGGATGTGCACCCCACATAATTTGCGCCCCACAGGATGTTCAAGCACAGTTTTTTTATTAATTTGATTTAAATATTTTTTTTTGTAAAAATGTTTTAATATTATTTTTATTTATGTGCGCAGCAGGATGTGCGCCCCACAGAATTTGCGCCCCACATAATTGCGCCCCACAGGATGTGCAAGCACAGTTTTTTTATTAATTTGATTTAAAAAAAAAAAATTGTAAATTGTTTTTAATATTATTTTTATTTATGTGCGCAGCAGGATGTGCGCCGCAGGATGTGCGCCCCACAGAATTTGCGCCCCAAAGGATGTGCAAGCACAGTTTTTTTATTAATTTGATTTAAATATTTTTTTTTGTAAAAATGTTTTAATATTATTTTTATTCATGTGCGCAGCAGGATTTGCGCCGCAGGATGTGCGCCCCACAGAATTTGTGCCCCACAGGATGTGCAAGGACAGTTTTTTTATTAATTTTATTTAAAAAAAAAAATTATAATTTGTTTTTAATATTATTTTTATTTATGTGCGCAGCAGGATGTGCGCCGCAGGATGTGCGCCCCACAGAATTTGCGCCCCACAGGATGTGCAAGCACAGTTTTTTTATTAATTTGATTTAAAAAAAAAAAATTGTAAATTGTTTTTAATATTATTTTTATTTAAGTGCGCAGCAGGATGTGCGCCGCAGGATGTGCGCCCCACAGAATTTGCGCCCCACAGGATGTGCAAGCACAGTTTTTTTATTAATTTGATTTAAATATTTTTTTTGTAAAAATGTTTTAATATTATTTTTATTTATGTGCGCAGCAGGATGTGCGCCGCAGGATGTGCGCCCCACATAATTTGCGCCCCACAGGAGGTTCAAGCACAGTTTTTTTAATAATTTGATTTAAATATTTTTTTTTGTAAAAATGTTTTCATATTATTTGTATTAATGTGCGCAGCTGGATGTGCGCCGCAGGATGTGCGCCCCACAGAATTTGCGCCCCACAGGATGTGCAAGCACAGTTTTTTTATTAATTTGATTTAAAAAAAAAATTGTAATTTGTTTTTAATATTATTTTTATTTATGTGCGCCGCAGGATGTGCGCCCCACAGAATTTGCGCCCCACAGGATGTGCAAGCACAGTTTTTTTATTAATTTGATTTAAAAAAAAAAAATTGTAAATTGTTTTTAATATTATTTTTATTCATGTGCTTAGCAGGATGTGCGCCGCAGGATGTGCGCCCCACATAATTTGCGCCCCACAGGATGTGCAAGGACAGTTTTTTTATTAATTTGATTTAAAAAAAAAAATTGTAATTTGTTTTTAATATTATTTTTATTTATGTGCGCAGCAGGATGTGCGCCGCAGGATGTGCGCCCCACAGAATTTATGCCCCACAGGATGTGCAAGCACAGTTTTTTTATTAATTTGATTTAAATATTTTTTTTTGTAAAAATGTTTTAATATTATTTTTATTCATGTGCGCCCCACAGAATTTGCGCCCCACAGGATGTGCAAGGACAGTTTTTTTATTAATTTGATTTTAAAAAAAAATTGTAATTTGTTTTTAATATTATTTTTATTTATGTGCGCAGCAGGATGTGCGCCGCAGGATGTGCGCCCCACAGAATTTGCGCCCCACAGAATGTGCAAGCACAGTTTTTTTATTAATTTGATTTAAAAAATGTTTTTTTGTAAAAATATTTTAATATTATATTTAATTATGTGCGCAGCAGGATATGCGCCGCAGGATGTGCGCCCCACAGAATTTGCGCCCCACAGGATGTGCAAGGACAGATTTTTTATTAATTTGATTTAAATATTTTTTTTTGTAAAAATGTTTTAATATTATTTTTATTTAAAAACGCAGCAGGATGTGCGCTGCAGGATGTGCACCCCACATAATTTGCGCCCCACAGGATGTTCAAGCACAGTTTTTTTATTAATTTGATTTAAATATTTTTTTTTGTAAAAATGTTTTAATATTATTTTTATTTATGTGCGCAGCAGGATGTGCGCCGAAGGATGTGCGCCCCACAGAATTTGCGCCCCACAGGATGTGCAAGCACAGTTTTTTTATTAATTTGATTTAAATATTTTTTTTTGTAAAAATGTTTTAATATTATTTTTATTTATGTACGCAGCAGGATGTGCGGCCCACATAATTTGCGCCCCACAGGATGTGCAAGGACAGTTTTTTTATTAATTTGATTTAAAAAAAAAAAATTGTAATTTGTTTTTAATATTATTTTTATTTATGTGCGCAGCAGGATGTGCGCCGCATGATGTGCGCCCCACATAATTTGCGCCCCACAGGATGAGCAAGCACAGTTTTTTTATTAATTTGATTTAAAAAAAAAAAATGTAAAAATGTTTTAATATTATTTTTATTTATGTGCGCAGTAGGATGTGTGCCGCAGGATGTGCGCCCCACAGAATTTGCGCCCCACAGGATGTGCAAACACAGTTTTTTTATTAATTTGATTTAAATATTTTTTTTTGTAAAAATGTTTTAATATTATTTTTATTTATGTGCGCAGCAGGATGTGCGCCGCAGGATGTGCGCCCCACAGAATTTGCGCCCCACAGGATGTGCAAGCACAGTTTTTTTATTAATTTGATTTAAAAAAAAAATTGTAATTTGTTTTTAATATTATTTTTATTTATGTGCGCAGCAGGATGTGCGCCGAAGGATGTGCGCCCCACAGAATTTGCGCCCCACAGGATGTGCAAGCACAGTTTTTTTATTAATTTGATTTAAATATTTTTTTTTGTAAAAATGTTTTAATATTATTTTTATTTATGTGCGCAGCAGGATGTGCGGCCCACATAATTTGCGCCCCACAGGATGTGCAAGGACAGTTTTTTTATTAATTTGATTTAAAAAAAAAAAATTGTAATTTGTTTTTAATATTATTTTTATTTATGTGCGCAGCAGGATGTGCGCCGCATGATGTGCGCCCCACATAATTTGCGCCCCACAGGATGTGCAAGCACAGTTTTTTTATTAATTTGATTTAAAAAAAAAAAATTGTAATTTGTTTTTAATATTATTTTTATTTATGTGCGCAGCAGGATGTGCGCCGCATGATGTGCTCCCCACATAATTTGCGCCCCACAGGATGAGCAAGCACAGTTTTTTTATTAATTTGATTTAAAAAAAAAAAATGTAAAAATGTTTTAATATTATTTTTATTTATGTGCGCAGTAGGATGTGTGCCGCAGGATGTGCGCCCCACAGAATTTGCGCCCCACAGGATGTGCAAACACAGTTTTTTTATTAATTTGATTTAAATATTTTTTTTTGTAAAAATGTTTTAATATTATTTTTATTTATGTGCGCAGCAGGATGTGCGCCGCAGGATGTGCGCCCCACAGAATTTGCGCCCCACATAATTGCGCCCCACAGGATGTGCAAGCACAGTTTTTTTATTAATTTGATTTTAAAAAAAAAATTGTAAATTTTTTTTAATTTTATTTTTATTTATTTGCGCAGCAGGATGTGCGCTGCAGGATGTGCGCCCCACAGAATTTGAGCCCCACAGGATGTGCAAGCACAGTTTTTTTATTAATTTGATTTAAAAAAAAAATTGTAATTTGTTTTTAATATTATTTTTATTTATTTGCGCAGCAGGATGTGCGCCGCAGGATGTGCGCCCCACAGAATTTGCGCCCCACAGGATGTGCAAGCACAGTTTTTTTATTAATTTGATTTAAATATTTTTTTTGTAAAAATGTTTTAATATTATTTTTATTTATGTGCGCAGCAGGATGTGCGCTGCAGGATGTGCGCCCCACAGAATTTGCGCCCCACAGGATGTGCAAGCACATTTTTTTTATTAATTTGATTTAAAAAAAAAAAATTGTAAATTTTTTTTAATTTCATTTTTATTCATGTGCGCAGCAGGATGTGCGCCGCAGGATGTGCGCCCCACAGAATTTGCGCCCCAAAGGATGTGCAAGGACAGTTTTTTTATTAATTTGATTTAAAAAAAAAAATTGTAATTGTTTTTAATATTATTTTTATTTATGTTCGCAGAAGGATGTGCGCCGCAGGATGTGCGCCCCACAGAATTTGCGCCCCACAGGTTTTGCAAGCACAGTTTTTTTATTAATTTGATTTAAATATTTTTTTTTGTAAAAATGTTTTAACATTATTTTTATTTATATGCGCAGCAGGATGTGCGCCGCAGGATGTGCGCCCCACATAATTTGCGCCCCACAGGATGTGCAAGCACATTTTTTTATTAATTTGATTTAAATATTTTTTTTTGTAAAAATGTTTTAATATTATTTTTATTTATGTGCGCAGCAGGATGTGCGCCGCAGGATGTGCGCCCCACATAATTTGCGCCCCACAGGATGTGCAAGCACAGTTTTTTTATTAATTTGATTTAAATATTTTTTTTTGTAAAAATGTTTTAATATTATTTTTATTTATGTGCGCAGCAGGATGTGCGCCGCAGGATTTGCGCCCCACAGAATGTTCACGCACAGTTTTTTTATTAATTTGATTTAAAAAAAAAAAAATTGTAAATTGTTTTTAATATTATTTTTATTAATGTGCGCAGCTGGATGTGCGCCCCACAGAATTTGCGCCCCACAGGATGTGCAAGGACAGTTTTTTTATTATTTTGATTTAAATATTTTTTTTGTAAAAATGTTTTAATATTATTTTTATTCATGTGCACAGCAGGATGTGCGCCGCAGGATGTGCGCCCCACATAATTTGCGCCCCACAGGATGTGCAAGCACAGTTTTTTTATTAATTTGATTTAAAAAAAAAATTGTAATTTGTTTTTAATATTATTTTTATTTATGTGCGCAGCAGGATGTGCGCCCCACAGAATTTGCGCCCCTCAGGATGTGCAAGGACAGTTTTTTTATTAATTTGATTTAAAAAAAAAAATTGTAATTTCTTTTTAATATTATTTTTAT
Organism: Pleuronectes platessa; assembly: GCF_947347685.1. Taxonomy (NCBI): domain Eukaryota; kingdom Metazoa; phylum Chordata; class Actinopteri; order Pleuronectiformes; family Pleuronectidae; genus Pleuronectes; species Pleuronectes platessa. The sequence continues at coordinate 1,022,891 of NW_026518871.1, read as the reverse complement.
TTATGTGCGCCGCAGGATGTGCGCCCCACAGAATTTGCGCCCCACAGGATGTGCAAGGACAGTTTTTTTATTAATTTGATTTTAAAAAAAAAAATTGTAATTTGTTTTTAATATTATTTTTATTTATGTGCGCAGCAGGATGTGCGCCGCAGGATGTGCGCCCCACAGAATTTGCGCCCCACAGGATGTGCAAGCACAGTTTTTTTATTAATTTGATTTAAAAAAAAAATTGTAATTTGTTTTTAATATTATTTTTATTTATGTGCGCAGCAGGATGTGCGCCGCAGGATGTGCGCCCCACAGAATTTATGCCCCACAGGATGTGCAAGCACAGTTTTTTTATTAATTTGATTTAAAAAAAAAATTGTAATTTGTTTTTAATATTATTTTTATTTATGTGCGCAGCAGGATGTGCGCCGCAGGATGTGCGCCCCACAGAATTTATGCCCCACAGGATGTGGAAGCACAGTTTTTTTATTAATTTGATTTAAATATTTTTTTTTGTAAAAATGTTTTAATATTATTTTTATTTATGTGCGCAGCAGGATGTGCGCCGCAGGATGTGCGCCCCACAGAATTTGCGCCCCACAGGATGTGCAAGCACAGTTTTTTTATTTATTTGATTTAAATATATTTTTTTGTAAAAATGTTTTAATATTATTTTTATTCATGTGCGCAGCAGGATGTGCGCCCCACAGAATTTGCGCTCCACAAAATTTGCGCCCCACAGGATGTGCAAGCAAGGTTTTTTATTATTTATATTTAAATATTTTTTTTTGTAAAAATGTTTTAATATTATTTTTATTTATGTGCGCAGCAGGATGTGCGCCGCAGGATGTGCGCCCCACAGAATTTATGCCCCACAGGATGTGCAAGCACAGTTTTTTTATTAATTTGATTTAAAAAAAAAATTGTAATTTGTTTTTAATATTATTTTTATTTATGTGCGCAGCAGGATGTGCGCCGCAGGATGTGCGCCCCACAGAATTTATGCCCCACAGGATGTGGAAGCACAGTTTTTTTATTAATTTGATTTAAATATTTTTTTTTGTAAAAATGTTTTAATATTATTTTTATTTATGTGCGCAGCAGGATGTGCGCCGCAGGATGTGCGCCCCACAGAATTTGCGCCCCACAGGATGTGCAAGCACAGTTTTTTTATTTATTTGATTTAAATATATTTTTTTGTAAAAATGTTTTAATATTATTTTTATTCATGTGCACAGCAGGATGTGCTTCGCAGGATGTGCGCCCCACATAATTTGCGCCCCACATAATTGCGCCCCACAGGATGTGCAAGCACAGTTTTTTTATTAATTTGATTTAAAAAAAAAAATTGTAAATTTTTTTTAATTTTATTTTTATTTATTTGCGCAGCAGGATGTGCGCTGCAGGATGTGCGCCCCACAGAATTTGAGCCCCACAGGATGTGCAAGCACAGTTTTTTTATTAATTTGATTTAAAAAAAAAATTGTAATTTGTTTTTAATATTATTTTTATGTATTTGCGCAGCAGGATGTGCGCCGCAGGATGTGCGCCCCACAGAATTTGCGCCCCACAGGATGTGCAAGCACAGTTTTTTTATTAATTTGATTTAAATATTTTTTTTGTAAAAATGTTTTAATATTATTTTTATTTATGTGCGCAGCAGGATGTGCGCCGCAGGATGTGCGCCCCATAGAATTTGCGCCCCACAGGATGTGCAAGCACATTTTTTTTATTAATTTGATTTAAAAAAAAAAATTGTAAATTTTTTTTAATTTCATTTTTATTCATGTGCGCAGCAGGATGTGCGCCGCAGGATGTGCGCCCCACAGAATTTGCGCCCCACAGGATGTGCAAGCACAGTTTTTTTATTAATTTGATTTAAATATTTTTTTTGTAAAAATGTTTTAATATTATTTTTATTTATGTGCGCAGCAGGATGTGCGCTGCAGGATGTGCGCCCCACAGAATTTGCGCCCCACAGGATGTGCAAGCACAGTTTTTTTATTAATTTGATTTAAAAAAAAAATTGTAATTTGTTTTTAATATTATTTTTATTTATGTGCGCAGCAGGATGTGCGCCGAAGGATGTGCGGGCCACAGAATTTGCGCCCCACAGGATGTGCAAGCACAGTTTTTTTATTAATTTGATTTAAATATTTTTTTTTGTAAAAATGTTTTAATATTATTTTTATTTATGTGCGCAGCAGGATGTGCGGCCCACATAATTTGCGCCCCACAGGATGTGCAAGGACAGTTTTTTTATTAATTTGATTTAAAAAAAAAAAATTGTAATTTGTTTTTAATATTATTTTTATTTATGTGCGCAGCAGGATGTGCGCCGCATGATGTGCGCCCCACATAATTTGCGCCCCACAGGATGAGCAAGCACAGTTTTTTTATTAATTTGATTTAAAAAAAAAAAATGTAAAAATGTTTTAATATTATTTTTATTTATGTGCGCAGTAGGATGTGTGCCGCAGGATGTGCGCCCCACAGAATTTGCGCCCCACAGGATGTGCAAACACAGTTTTTTTATTAATTTGATTTAAATATTTTTTTTTGTAAAAATGTTTTAATATTATTTTTATTTATGTGCGCAGCAGGATGTGCGCCGCAGGATGTGCGCCCCACAGAATTTGCGCCCCACATAATTGCGCCCCACAGGATGTGCAAGCACAGTTTTTTTATTAATTTGATTTAAATATTTTTTTTGTAAAAATGTTTTAATATTATTTTTATTTATGTGCGCAGCAGGATGTGCGCCGCAGGATGTGCGCCCCACAGAATTTGCGCCCCACAGGATGTGCAAGCACAGTTTTTTTATTAATTTGATTTAAAAAAAAATAATTGTAAATTGTTTTTAATATTATTTTTATTTATGTGCGCAGCAGGATGTGCACCGCAGGATGTGCGCCCCACATAATTTGCGCCCCACAGGATGTGCAAGCACAGTTTTTTTATTAATTTGATTTAAATATTTTTTTTGTAAAAATGTTTTAATATTATTTTTATTTATGTGCGCAGCAGGAGGTGCGCCCCACAGAATTTGCGCCCCACAGGATGTGCAAGCACAGTTTTTTTATTAATTTGATTTAAATATTTTTTTTTGTAAAAATGTTTTAATATTATTTTTATTTATGTGCGCAGCAGGATGTGCGCCGCAGGATTTGCGCCCCACAGAATGTTCAAGCACAGTTTTTTTATTAATTTGATTTAAAAAAAAAATTGTAATTTGTTTTTAATATTATTTTTATTAATGTGCGCAGCTGGATGTGCGCCCCACAGAATTTGCGCCCCACAGGATGTGCAAGGACAGTTTTTTTATTAATTTGATTTAAAAAAAAAAATTGTAATTTGTTTTTAATATTATTTTTATTCATGTGCGCAGCAGGATGTGCGCCCCACAGAATTTGTGCCCCACAGAATTTGCGCCCCACAGGATGTGCAAGCACAGTTTTTTTATTAATTTGATTTAAATATATTTTTTTGTAAAAATGTTTTAATATTATTTTTATTCATGTGCGCAGCAGGATATGCGCCGCAGGATGTGCGCCCCACAGAATTTGCGCCCCACAGGATGTGCAAGCACAGTTTTTTTATTAATTTTATTTTAAAAAAAAATTGTAATTTGTTTTTAATATTATTTTTATTTATGTGCGCAGCAGGATGTGCGCCACAGGATGTGCGCCCCACCGAATTTGCGCCCCACAGGATGTGGAAGCACAGTTTTTTTATTAATTTGATTTAAATATTTTTTTTTGTAAAAATGTTTTAATATTATTTTTATTTATGTGCGCAGCAGGATGTGCGCCGCAGGATGTGCGCCCCACAGAATTTGCGCCCCACATAATTTGCGCCCCACAGGATGTGCAAGCACATTTTTTTATTAATTTGATTTAAATATTTTTTTTTGTAAAAATGTTTTAATATTATTTTTATTTATTTGCGCAGCAGGATGTGCGCCGCAGGATGTGCGCCCCACAGAATTTGCGCCCCACAGGATGTGCAAGGACAGTTTTTTTATTAATTTGATTTAAATATTTTTTTTGTAAAAATGTTTTAATATTATTTTTATTTATGTGCGCAGCAGGATGTGCGCCGCAGGATGTGCGCCCCACATAATTTGCGCCCCACAGGATGTTCAAGCACAGTTTTTTTAATAATTTGTTTTAAATATTTTTTTTTGTAAAAATGTTTTAATATTATTTTTATTTATGTGCGCAGCAGGAGGTGCGCCCCACAGAATTTGCGCCCCACAGGATGTGCAAGCACAGTTTTTTTATTAATTTGATTTAAATATTTTTTTTTGTAAAAATGTTTTAATATTATTTTTATTTATGTGCGCAGCAGGATGTGCGCCGCAGGATTTGCGCCCCACAGAATGTTCACGCACAGTTTTTTTATTAATTTGATTTAAAAAAAAAAAAAATTGTAAATTGTTTTTAATATTATTTTTATTAATGTGCGCAGCTGGATGTGCGCCCCACAGAATTTGCGCCCCACAGGATGTGCAAGGACAGTTTTTTTATTATTTTGATTTAAATATTTTTTTTGTAAAAATGTTTTAATATTATTTTTATTCATGTGCACAGCAGGATGTGCGCCGCAGGATGTGCGCCCCACATAATTTGCGCCCCACAGGATGTGCAAGCACAGTTTTTTTATTAATTTGATTTAAAAAAAAAAATTGTAATTTGTTTTTAATATTATTTTTATTTATGTGCGCAGCAGGATGTGCGCCCCACAGAATTTGCGCCCCTCAGGATGTGCAAGGACAGTTTTTTTATTAATTTGATTTAAAAAAAAAAATTGTAATTTGTTTTTAATATTATTTTTATTTATGTGCGCAGCAGGATGTGCGCCGCAGGATGTGCGCTCCACAGAATTTGCGCCCCACAGGATGTGCAAGCACAGTTTTTTTATTAATTTGATTTAAATATTTTTTTTTGTAAAAATGTTTTAATATTATTTTTATTTATGTGCGCAGCAGGATGTGCGCCGCAGGATGTGCGCCCCACAGAATTTGCGCCCCACAGGATGTGCAAGCACAGTTTTTTTATTAATTTGATTTAAATATTTTTTTTTGTAAAAATGTTTTAATATTATTTTTATTCATGTGCGCAGCAGGATGTGCGCCCCACAGAATTTGCGCCCCACAGGATGTGCAAGCACAGTTTTTTTATTAATTTGATTTAAAAAAAAAATTGTAATTTGTTTTTAATATTATTTTTATTTATGTGCGCAGCAGGATGTGCGCCGCAGGATGTGCGCCCCACAGAATTTATGCCCCACAGGATGTGCAAGCACAGTTTTTTTATTAATTTGATTTAAAAAAAAAATTGTAATTTGTTTTTAATATTATTTTTATTTATGTGCGCAGCAGGATGTGCGCCGCAGGATGTGCGCCCCACAGAATTTATGCCCCACAGGATGTGGAAGCACAGTTTTTTTATTAATTTGATTTAAATATTTTTTTTTGTAAAAATGTTTTAATATTATTTTTATTTATGTGCGCAGCAGGATGTGCGCCGCAGGATGTGCGCCCCACAGAATTTGCGCCCCACAGAATTTGCGCCCCACAGGATGTGCAAGCACAGTTTTTTTATTTATTTGATTTAAATATATTTTTTTGTAAAAATGTTTTAATATTATTTTTATTCATGTGCACAGCAGGATGTGCTTCGCAGGATGTGCGCCCCACATAATTTGCGCCCCACATAATTGCGCCCCACAGGATGTGCAAGCACAGTTTTTTTATTAATTTGATTTAAAAAAAAAAATTGTAAATTTTTTTTAATTTTATTTTTATTTATTTGCGCAGCAGGATGTGCGCTGCAGGATGTGCGCCCCACAGAATTTGAGCCCCACAGGATGTGCAAGCACAGTTTTTTTATTAATTTGATTTAAAAAAAAAATTGTAATTTGTTTTTAATATTATTTTTATTTATTTGCGCAGCAGGATGTGCGCCGCAGGATGTGCGCCCCACAGAATTTGCGCCCCACAGGATGTGCAAGCACAGTTTTTTTATTAATTTGATTTAAATATTTTTTTTGTAAAAATGTTTTAATATTATTTTTATTTATGTGCGCAGCAGGATGTGCGCCGCAGGATGTGCGCCCCATAGAATTTGCGCCCCACAGGATGTGCAAGCACATTTTTTTTATTAATTTGATTTAAAAAAAAAAAATTGTAAATTTTTTTTAATTTCATTTTTATTCATGTGCGCAGCAGGATGTGCGCCGCAGGATTTGCGCCCCACAGAATTTGCGCCCCACAGGATGTGCAAGCACAGTTTTTTTATTAATTTGATTTAAATATTTTTTTTGTAAAAATGTTTTAATATTATTTTTATTTATGTGCGCAGCAGGATGTGCGCCGCAGGATGTGCGCCCCACAGAATTTGCGCCCCACAGGATGTGCAAGCACAGTTTTTTTATTAATTTGATTTAAAAAAAAATAATTGTAAATTGTTTTTAATATTATTTTTATTTATGTGCGCAGCAGGATGTGCACCGCAGGATGTGCGCCCCACATAATTTGCGCCCCACAGGATGTGCAAGCACAGTTTTTTTATTAATTTGATTTAAATATTTTTTTTGTAAAAATGTTTTAATATTATTTTTATTTATGTGCGCAGCAGGATGTGCGGCCCACATAATTTGCGCCCCACAGGATGAGCAAGCACAGTTTTTTTATTAATTTGATTTAAAAAAAAAAAATGTAAAAATGTTTTAATATTATTTTTATTTATGTGCGCAGTAGGATGTGTGCCGCAGGATGTGCGCCCCACAGAATTTGCGCCCCACAGGATGTGCAAACACAGTTTTTTTATAAATTTGATTTAAATATTTTTTTTTGTAAAAATGTTTTAATATTATTTTTATTTATGTGCGCAGCAGGATGTGCGCCGCAGGATGTGCGCCCCACAGAATTTGCGCCCCACATAATTGCGCCCCACAGGATGTGCAAGCACAGTTTTTTTATTAATTTGATTTAAAAAAAAAATTGTAATTTGTTTTTAATATTATTTTTATTTATTTGCGCAGCAGGATGTTCGCCGCAGGATGTGCGCCCCACAGAATTTGCGCCCCACAGGATGTGCAAGCACAGTTTTTTTATTAATTTGATTTAAATATTTTTTTTGTAAAAATGTTTTAATATTATTTTTATTTATGTGCGCAGCAGGATGTGCGCTGCAGGATGTGCGCCCCACAGGATGTGCAAGCACAGTTTTTTTATTAATTTGATTTAAAAAAAAAATTGTAATTTGTTTTTAATATTATTTTTATTTATGTGCGCAGCAGGATGTGCGCCGAAGGATGTGCGCCCCACAGAATTTGCGCCCCACAGGATGTGCAAGCACAGTTTTTTTATTAATTTGATTTAAATATTTTTTTTTGTAAAAATGTTTTAATATTATTTTTATTTATGTGCGCAGCAGGATGTGCGGCCCACATAATTTGCGCCCCACAGGATGTGCAAGGACAGTTTTTTTATTAATTTGATTTAAAAAAAAAAAATTGTAATTTGTTTTTAATATTATTTTTATTTATGTGCGCAGCAGGATGTGCGCCGCATGATGTGCGCCCCACATAATTTGCGCCCCACAGGATGAGCAAGCACAGTTTTTTTATTAATTTGATTTAAAAAAAAAAAATGTAAAAATGTTTTAATATTATTTTTATTTATGTGCGCAGTAGGATGTGTGCCGCAGGATGTGCGCCCCACAGAATTTGCGCCCCACAGGATGTGCAAACACAGTTTTTTTATTAATTTGATTTAAATATTTTTTTTTGTAAAAATGTTTTAATATTATTTTTATTTATGTGCGCAGCAGGATGTGCGCCGCAGGATGTGCGCCCCACAGAATTTGCGCCCCACATAATTGCGCCCCACAGGATGTGCAAGCACAGTTTTTTTATTAATTTGATTTAAATATTTTTTTTGTAAAAATGTTTTAATATTATTTTTATTTATGTGCGCAGCAGGATGTGCGCCGCAGGATGTGCGCCCCACAGAATTTGCGCCCCACAGGATGTGCAAGCACAGTTTTTTTATTAATTTGATTTAAAAAAAAATAATTGTAAATTGTTTTTAATATTATTTTTATTTATGTGCGCAGCAGGATGTGCACCGCAGGATGTGCGCCCCACATAATTTGCGCCCCACAGGATGTGCAAGCACAGTTTTTTTATTAATTTGATTTAAATATTTTTTTTGTAAAAATGTTTTAATATTATTTTTATTTATGTGCGCAGCAGGAGGTGCGCCCCACAGAATTTGCGCCCCACAGGATGTGCAAGCACAGTTTTTTTATTAATTTGATTTAAATATTTTTTTTTGTAAAAATGTTTTAATATTATTTTTATTTATGTGCGCAGCAGGATGTGCGCCGCAGGATTTGCGCCCCACAGAATGTTCAAGCACAGTTTTTTTATTAATTTGATTTAAAAAAAAAAAAAATTGTAAATTGTTTTTAATATTATTTTTATTAATGTGCGCAGCTGGATGTGCGCCCCACAGAATTTGCGCCCCACAGGATGTGCAAGGACAGTTTTTTTATTATTTTGATTTAAATATTTTTTTTGTAAAAATGTTTTAATATTATTTTTATTCATGTGCACAGCAGGATGTGTGCCGCAGGATGTGCGCCCCACATAATTTGCGCCCCACAGGATGTGCAAGCACAGTTTTTTTATTAATTTGATTTAAAAAAAAAAAATTGTAATTTGTTTTTAATATTATTTTTATTTATGTGCGCAGCAGGATGTGCGCCGCATGATGTGCGCCCCACATAATTTGCGCCCCACAGGATGAGCAAGCACAGTTTTTTTATTAATTTGATTTAAAAAAAAAAAATGTAAAAATGTTTTAATATTATTTTTATTTATGTGCGCAGTAGGATGTGTGCCGCAGGATGTGCGCCCCACAGAATTTGCGCCCCACAGGATGTGCAAACACAGTTTTTTTATTAATTTGATTTAAATATTTTTTTTTGTAAAAATGTTTTAATATTATTTTTATTTATGTGCGCAGCAGGATGTGCGCCGCAGGATGTGCGCCCCACAGAATTTGCGCCCCACATAATTGCGCCCCACAGGATGTGCAAGCACAGTTTTTTTATTAATTTGATTTAAATATTTTTTTTGTAAAAATGTTTTAATATTATTTTTATTTATGTGCGCAGCAGGATGTGCGCCGCAGGATGTGCGCCCCACAGAATTTGCGCCCCACAGGATGTGCAAGCACAGTTTTTTTATTAATTTGATTTAAAAAAAAATAATTGTAAATTGTTTTTAATATTATTTTTATTTATGTGCGCAGCAGGATGTGCACCGCAGGATGTGCGCCCCACATAATTTGCGCCCCACAGGATGTGCAAGCACAGTTTTTTTATTAATTTGATTTAAATATTTTTTTTGTAAAAATGTTTTAATATTATTTTTATTTATGTGCGCAGCAGGAGGTGCGCCCCACAGAATTTGCGCCCCACAGGATGTGCAAGCACAGTTTTTTTATTAATTTGATTTAAATATTTTTTTTTGTAAAAATGTTTTAATATTATTTTTATTTATGTGCGCAGCAGGATGTGCGCCGCAGGATTTGCGCCCCACAGAATGTTCAAGCACAGTTTTTTTATTAATTTGATTTAAAAAAAAAAAAAATTGTAAATTGTTTTTAATATTATTTTTATTAATGTGCGCAGCTGGATGTGCGCCCCACAGAATTTGCGCCCCACAGGATGTGCAAGGACAGTTTTTTTATTATTTTGATTTAAATATTTTTTTTGTAAAAATGTTTTAATATTATTTTTATTCATGTGCACAGCAGGATGTGTGCCGCAGGATGTGCGCCCCACATAATTTGCGCCCCACAGGATGTGCAAGCACAGTTTTTTTATTAATTTGATTTAAAAAAAAAAAATTGTAATTTGTTTTTAATATTATTTTTATTTATGTGCGCAGCAGGATGTGCGCCCCACAGAATTTGCGCCCCACAGGATGTGCAAGGACAGTTTTTTTATTAATTTGATTTAAAAAAAAAAATTGTAATTTGTTTTTAATATTATTTTTATTTATGTGCGCCGCAGGATGTGCGCCCCACAGAATTTGCGCCCCACAGGATGTGCAAGCACAGTTTTTTTATAAATTTGATTTAAATATTTTTTTTTGTAAAAATGTTTTAATATTATTTTTATTCATGTGCGCCCCACAGAATTTGCGCCCCACAGGATGTGCAAGGACAGTTTTTTTATTAATTTGATTTTAAAAAAAAAATTGTAATTTGTTTTTAATATTATTTTTATTCATGTGCGCAGCAGGATGTGCGCCCCACAGAATTTGTGCCCCACAGAATTTGCGCCCCACAGGATGTGCAAGCACAGTTTTTTTATTAATTTGATTTAAATATATTTTTTTGTAAAAATGTTTTAATATTATTTTTATTCATGTGCGCAGCAGGATATGCGCCGCAGGATGTGCGCCCCACAGAATTTGCGCCCCACAGGATGTGCAAGCACAGTTTTTTTATTAATTTTATTTTAAAAAAAAATTGTAATTTGTTTTTAATATTATTTTTATTTATGTGCGCAGCAGGATGTGCGCCACAGGATGTGCGCCCCACCGAATTTGCGCCCCACAGGATGTGCAAGCACAGTTTTTTTATTAATTTGATTTAAATATTTTTTTTTGTAAAAATGTTTTAATATTATTTTTATTTATGTGCGCAGCAGGATGTGCGCCCCACAGAATTTGCGCTCCACAAAATTTGCGCCCCACAGGATGTGCAAGCAAGGTTTTTTTATTAATTTGATTTAAATATTTTTTTTTGTAAAAATGTTTTAATATTATTTTTATTTATGTGCGCAGCAGGATGTGCGCCGCAGGATGTGCGCCCCACAGAATTTGCGCCCTACAGAATTTGCGCCCCACAGGATGTGCAAGCACAGTTTTTTATTAGTTATATTTAAATATTTTTTTTTGTAAAAATGTTTTAATATTATTTTTATTTATGTGCGCAGCAGGATGTTCGCCGCAGGATGTGCGCCCCACAGAATTTGCAATCCACAGGATGTAAAAGGACAGTTTTTTTATTAATTTGATTTAAAAAAAAAATTGTAATTTGTTTTTAATATTATTTTTATTTATGTGCGCAGCAGGATGTGCGCCGCAGGATGTGCGCCCCACAGAATTTGCGCCCCACAGGATGTGCAAGGACAGTTTTTTTATTAATTTGATTTTTAAAAAAAAATTGTAATTTGTTTTTAATATTATTTTTATTTATGTGCGCAGCAGGATGTGCGCCGCAGGATGTGCGCCCCACAGAATTTGCGCCCCACAGGATGTGCAAGGACAGTTTTTTTATTAATTTGATTTAAAAAAAAAAAAAATTGTAATTTGTTTTTAATATTATTTTTATTCATGTGCGCAGCAGGATGTGCGCCGCAGGATGTGCGCCCCACAGAATTTGCGCCCCACAGGATGTGCAAGCACAGTTTTTTTATTAATTTGATTTAAATATTTTTTTTTGTAAAAATGTTTTAATATTATTTTTATTTATGTGCGCAGCCGGATGTGTGCCGCAGGATGTGCGCCCCACAGAATTTGCGCCCCACAGGATGTGCAAAGACAGTTTTTTTATTAATTTGATTTAAATATTTTTTTGTAAAAATGTTTTAATATTATTTTTATTTATGTGCGCAGCAGGATGTGCGCCCCACAGAATTTGCGCCCCACAGGATGTGCAAACACAGTTTTTTTATTAATTTGATTTAAATATTTTTTTTGTAAAAATGTTTTAATATTATTTTTATTTATTTGCGCAGCAGGATGTGCGCCGCAGGATGTGCGCCCCACAGAATTTGCGCCCCACAGGATGTGCAAGCACAGTTTTTTTATTAATTTGATTTAAATATTTTTTTTGTAAAAATGTTTTAATATTATTTTTATTTATGTGCGCAGCAGGATGTGCGGCCCACATAATTTGCGCCCCACAGGATGAGCAAGCACAGTTTTTTTATTAATTTGATTTAAAAAAAAAAAATGTAAAAATGTTTTAATATTATTTTTATTTATGTGCGCAGTAGGATGTGTGCCGCAGGATGTGCGCCCCACAGAATTTGCGCCCCACAGGATGTGCAAACACAGTTTTTTTATTAATTTGATTTAAATATTTTTTTTTGTAAAAATGTTTTAATATTATTTTTATTCATGTGCGCAGCAGGATTTGCGCCGCAGGATGTGCGCCCCCAGAATTTGCGCCCCACAGGATGTGCAAGGACAGTTTTTTTATTAATTAGATTTAAATATTTTTTTTGTAAAAATGTTTTAATATAATTTTTATTTATGTGCGCAGCAGGATGTGCGCCGCAGGATGTGCGCCCCACAGAATTTGCGCCCCAAAGGATGTGCAAGCACATTTTTTTTATTAATTTGATTTAAAAAAAAAAAATTGTAAATTTTTTTTAATATTATTTTTATTTATGTGCGCAGCAGGATGTGCGCCCCACAGAATTTGCGCCCCACAGGATGTGCAAGCACAGTTTTTTTATTAATTTGATTTAAATATTTTTTTTGTAAAAATGTTTTAATATTATTTTTATTTATGTGCGCAGCAGGATGTGCGCCACAGGATGTGCGCCCCACCGAATTTGCGCCCCACAGGATGTGCAAGCACAGTTTTTTTATTAATTTGATTTAAATATTTTTTTATGTAAAAATGTTTTAACATTATTTGTATTTATGTGCGCAGCAGGATGTGCGCCGCAGGATGTGCGCCCCACAGAATTTGCGCCCCACAGGATGTGCAAGCACAGTTTTTTTATTAATTTTATTTAAAAAAAAAATTGTAATTTGTTTTTAATATTATTTTTATTTATGTGCGCAGCAGGATGTGCGCCACAGGATGTGCGCCCCACCGAATTTGCGCCCCACAGGATGTGCAAGCACAGTTTTTTTATTAATTTGATTTAAATATTTTTTTTTGTAAAAATGTTTTAATATTATTTTTATTTATGTGCGCAGCAGGATGTGCGCCCCACAGAATTTGCGCTCCACAAAATTTGCGCCCCACAGGATGTGCAAGCAAGGTTTTTTATTATTTATATTTAAATATTTTTTTTTGTAAAAATGTTTTAATATTATTTTTATTTATGTGCGCAGCAGGATGTGCGCCGCAGGATGTGCGCCCCACAGAATTTGCGCCCCACAGGATGTGCAAGCACAGTTTTTTTATTAATTTGATTTAAAAAAAAAATTGTAATTTGTTTTTAATATTATTTTTATTTATGTGCGCAGCAGGATGTGCGCCGCAGGATGTGCGCCCCACAGAATTTATGCCCCACAGGATGTGGAAGCACAGTTTTTTTATTAATTTGATTTAAATATTTTTTTTTGTAAAAATGTTTTAATATTATTTTTATTTATGTGCGCAGCAGGATGTGCGCCGCAGGATGTGCGCCCCACATAATTTGCGCCCCACAGGAGGTTCAAGGACAGTTTTTTTAATAATTTGATTTAAATATTTTTTTTTGTAAAAATGTTTTCATATTATTTGTATTAATGTGCGCAGCTGGATGTGCGCCGCAGGATGTGCGCCCCACAGAATTTGCGCCCCACAGGATGTGCAAGGACAGTTTTTTTATTAATTTCATTTAAAAAAAAAAATTGTAATTTGTTTTTAATATTATTTTTATTTATGTGCGCAGCAGGATGTGCGCCGCAGGATGTGCGCACCACAGAATTTATGCCCCACAGGATGTGCAAGCACAGTTTTTTTATTAATTTGATTTAAATATTTTTTTTTGTAAAAATGTTTTAATATTATTTTTATTCATGTGCGCAGCAGGATGTGCGCCGCAGGATGTGCGCCCCACAGAATTTGCGCCCCACATAATTGCGCCCCACAGGATGTGCAAGGACAGTTTTTTTATTAATTTGATTTTAAAAAAAAATTGTAATTTGTTTTTAATATTATTTTTATTTATGTGCGCAGCAGGATGTGCGCCCCACAGAATTTGCGCCCCACAGAATGTGCAAGCACAGTTTTTTTATTAATTTGATTTAAAAAATGTTTTTTTGTAAAAATATTTTAATATTATATTTAATTATGTGCGCAGCAGGATATGCGCCGCAGGATGTGCGCCCCACAGAATTTGCGCCCCACAAGATGTGCAAGGACAGATTTTTTATTAATTTGATTTAAATATTTTTTTTTGTAAAAATGTTTTAATATTATTTTTATTTAAAAACGCAGCAGGATGTGCGCTGCAGGATGTGCACCCCACATAATTTGCGCCCCACAGGATGTTCAAGCACAGTTTTTTTATTAATTTGATTTAAATATTTTTTTTTGTAAAAATGTTTTAATATTATTTTTATTTATGTGCGCAGCAGGATGTGCGGCCCACATAATTTGCGCCCCACAGGATGTGCAAGGACAGTTTTTTTATTAATTTGATTTAAAAAAAAAAAATTGTAATTTGTTTTTAATATTATTTTTATTTATGTGCGCAGCAGGATGTGCGCCGCATGATGTGCGCCCCACATAATTTGCGCCCCACAGGATGAGCAAGCACAGTTTTTTATTAATTTGATTTAAAAAAAAAAAATGTAAAAATGTTTTAATATTATTTTTATTTATGTGCGCAGTAGGATGTGTGCCGCAGGATGTGCGCCCCACAGAATTTGCGCCCCACAGGATGTGCAAACACAGTTTTTTTATTAATTTGATTTAAATATTTTTTTTTGTAAAAATGTTTTAATATTATTTTTATTTATGTGCGCAGCAGGATGTGCGCCGCAGGATGTGCGCCCCACAGAATTTGCGCCCCACATAATTGCGCCCCACAGGATGTGCAAGCACAGTTTTTTTATTAATTTGATTTAAAAAAAAAAATTGTAAATTTTTTTTAATTTTATTTTTATTTATTTGCGCAGCAGGATGTGCGCTGCAGGATGTGCGCCCCACAGAATTTGAGCCCCACAGGATGTGCAAGCACAGTTTTTTTATTAATTTGATTTAAAAAAAAAATTGTAATTTGTTTTTAATATTATTTTTATTTATTTGCGCAGCAGGATGTGCGCCGCAGGATGTGCGCCCCACAGAATTTGCGCCCCACAGGATGTGCAAGCACAGTTTTTTTATTAATTTGATTTAAATATTTTTTTTGTAAAAATGTTTTAATATTATTTTTATTTATGTGCGCAGCAGGATGTGCGCTGCAGGATGTGCGCCCCACAGAATTTGCGCCCCACAGGATGTGCAAGCACAGTTTTTTTATTAATTTGATTTAAAAAAAAAAAATGTAAAAATGTTTTAATATTATTTTTATTTATGTGCGCAGTAGGATGTGTGCCGCAGGATGTGCGCCCCACAGAATTTGCGCCCCACAGGATGTGCAAACACAGTTTTTTTATTAATTTGATTTAAATATTTTTTTTTGTAAAAATGTTTTAATATTATTTTTATTTATGTGCGCAGCAGGATGTGCGCCGCAGGATGTGCGCCCCACAGAATTTGCGCCCCACATAATTGCGCCCCACAGGATGTGCAAGCACAGTTTTTTTATTAATTTGATTTAAATATTTTTTTTTGTAAAAATGTTTTAATATTATTTTTATTTATGTGCGCAGCAGGATGTGCGCCGCAGGATTTGCGCCCCACAGAATGTTCAAGCACAGTTTTTTTATTAATTTGATTTAAAAAAAAAAAAAATTGTAAATTGTTTTTAATATTATTTTTATTAATGTGCGCAGCTGGATGTGCGCCCCACAGAATTTGCGCCCCACAGGATGTGCAAGGACAGTTTTTTTATTATTTTGATTTAAATATTTTTTTTGTAAAAATGTTTTAATATTATTTTTATTCATGTGCACAGCAGGATGTGCGCCGCAGGATGTGCGCCCCACATAATTTGCGCCCCACAGGATGTGCAAGCACAGTTTTTTTATTAATTTGATTTAAAAAAAAAAATTGTAATTTGTTTTTAATATTATTTTTATTTATGTGCGCAGCAGGATGTGCGCCCCACAGAATTTGCGCCCCAAAGGATGTGCAAGGACAGTTTTTTTATTAATTTGATTTAAAAAAAAAAATTGTAATTGTTTTTAATATTATTTTTATTTATGTTCGCAGAAGGATGTGCGCCGCAGGATGTGCGCCCCACAGAATTTGCGCCCCACAGGATGTGCAAGCACAGTTTTTTTATTAATTTGATTTAAATATTTTTTTTTGTAAAAATGTTTTAATATTATTTTTATTTATGTGCGCAGCAGGATGTGCGCCGCAGGATTTGCGCCCCACAGAATGTTCAAGCACAGTTTTTTTATTAATTTGATTTAAAAAAAAAAAAAATTGTAAATTGTTTTTAATATTATTTTTATTAATGTGCGCAGCTGGATGTGCGCCCCACAGAATTTGCGCCCCACAGGATGTGCAAGGACAGTTTTTTTATTATTTTGATTTAAATATTTTTTTTGTAAAAATGTTTTAATATTATTTTTATTCATGTGCACAGCAGGATGTGCGCCGCAGGATGTGCGCCCCACATAATTTGCGCCCCACAGGATGTGCAAGCACAGTTTTTTTATTAATTTGATTTAAAAAAAAAAATTGTAATTTGTTTTTAATATTATTTTTATTTATGTGCGCAGCAGGATGTGCGCCCCACAGAATTTGCGCCCCACAGGATGTGCAAGCACAGTTTTTTTATTAATTTGATTTAAATATTTTTTTTTGTAAAAATGTTTTAATATTATTTTTATTCATGTGCGCCCCACAGAATTTGCACCCCACATGATGTGCAAGGACAGTTTTTTTATTAATTTGATTTAAATATTTTTTTTGTAAAAATGTTTTAATATTATTTTTATTTATGTGCGCAGCAGGATGTGCGCCGCAGGATGTGCGCCCCACATAATTTGCGCCCCACAGGATGTGCAAGGACAGTTTTTTTATTAATTTGATTTAAAAAAAAAAAATTGTAATTTGTTTTTAATATTATTTTTATTTATGTGCGCAGCAGGATGTGCGCCGCAGGATGTGCGCTCCACAGAATTTGCGCCCCACAGGATGTGCAAGCACAGTTTTTTTATTAATTTGATTTAAATATTTTTTTTTGTAAAAATGTTTTAATATTATTTTTATTTATGTGCGCAGCAGGATGTGCGCCGCAGGATGTGCGCCCCACAGAATTTGCGCCCCACAGGATGTGCAAGCACAGTTTTTTTATTAATTTTATTTTAAAAAAAAATTGTAATTTGTTTTTAATATTATTTTTATTTATGTGCGCAGCAGGATGTGCGCCACAGGATGTGCGCCCCACCGAATTTGCGCCCCACAGGATGTGCAAGCACAGTTTTTTTATTAATTTGATTTAAATATTTTTTTTTGTAAAAATGTTTTAATATTATTTTTATTTATGTGCGCAGCAGGATGTGCGCCCCACAGAATTTATGCCCCACAGGATGTGCAAGCACAGTTTTTTTATTAATTTGATTTAAAAAAAAAATTGTAATTTGTTTTTAATATTATTTTTATTTATGTGCGCAGCAGGATGTGCGCCGCAGGATGTGCGCCCCACAGAATTTATGCCCCACAGGATGTGGAAGCACAGTTTTTTTATTAATTTGATTTAAATATTTTTTTTTGTAAAAATGTTTTAATATTATTTTTATTTATGTGCGCAGCAGGATGTGCGCCGCAGGATGTGCGCCCCACAGAATTTGCGCCCCACAGAATTTGCGCCCCACAGGATGTGCAAGCACAGTTTTTTTATTTATTTGATTTAAATATATTTTTTTGTAAAAATGTTTTAATATTATTTTTATTCATGTGCACAGCAGGATGTGCGCCCCACATAATTTGCGCCCCACAGGATGTGCATGGACAGTTTTTTTATTAATTTGATTTAAAAAAAAAATTGTAATTTGTTTTTAATATTATTTTTATTTATGTGCGCAGCAGGATGTGCGCCGCAGGATGTGCGCCCCACAGAATTTGCGCTCCACAAAATTTGCGCCCCACAGGATGTGCAAGCAAGGTTTTTTATTAGTTATATTTAAATATTTTTTTTTGTAAAAATGTTTTAATATTATTTGTATTAATGAGCGCAGCTGCATGTGCGCCGCAGGATGTGCGCCCCACATAATTTGCGCCCCACAGGAGGTTCAAGCACAGTTTTTTTAATAATTTGATTTAAATATTTTTTTTTGTAAAAATGTTTTCATATTATTTGTATTAATGTGCGCAGCTGGATGTGCGCCGCAAGATGTGCGCCCCACAGAATTTGCGCCCCACAGGATGTGCAAGCACAGTTTTTTTATTAATTTGATTTAAAAAAAAAATTGTAATTTGTTTTTAATATTATTTTTATTTATGTGCGCCGCAGGATGTGCGCCCCACATAATTTGCGCCCCACAGGATGTGCAAGGACAGTTTTTTTATTAATTTGATTTAAAAAAAAAAATTGTAATTTGTTTTTAATATTATTTTTATTTATGTGCGCAGCAGGATGTGCGCCGCAGGATGTGCGCCCCACAGAATTTATGCCCCACAGGATGTGCAAGCACAGTTTTTTTATTAATTTGATTTAAATATTTTTTTTTGTGAAAATGTTTTAATATTATTTTTATTTATGTGCAAAGCAGGATGTGCACCGCAGGATGTGCGCCCCACAGAATTTGCGCCCCACAGGATGTGCAAGGACAGTTTTTTTATTAATTTGATTTAAATATTTTTTTTGTAAAAATGTTTTAATATTATTTTTATTTTTGTGCGCAGCAGGATGTGCGCCGCAGGATGTGCGCCCCACAGAATTTGCGCCCCACAGGATGTGCAAGCACAGTTTTTTTATTTATTTGATTTAAATATATTTTTTTGTAAAAATGTTTTAATATTATTTTTATTCATGTGCACAGCAGGATGTGCGCCGCAGGATGTGCGCCCCACATAATTTGCGCGCCACAGGATGTTCAAGCACAGTTTTTTTATTAATTTGATTTAAAAAAAAAAATTGTAATTTGTTTTTAATATTATTTTTATTTATGTGCGCAGCAGGATGTGCGCCGCAGGATGTGCGCCCCACAGAATTTGCGCCCCACATTATGTGCAAGCACAGTTTTTTTATTAATTTGATTTAAAAAAAAAAAATTGTAAATTGTTTTTAATATTATTTTTATTTATGTGCGCAGCAGGATGTGCGCCGCAGGATGTGCGCCCCACAGAATTTGCGCCCCACATTATGTGCAAGCACAGTTTTTTTATTAATTTGATTTAAAAAAAAAAAATTGTAAATTGTTTTTAATATTATTTTTATTTATGTGCGCAGCAGGATGTGCGCCGCAGGATGTGCGCCCCACATAATTTGCGCCCCACAGGATGTGCAAGCACAGTTTTTTTATTAATTTGATTTAAATATTTTTTTTTGTAAAAATGTTTTAATATTATTTTTATTTAAAAACGCAGCAGGATGTGCGCTGCAGGATGTGCACCCCACATAATTTGCGCCCCACAGGATGTTCAAGCACAGTTTTTTTATTAATTTGATTTAAATATTTTTTTTTGTAAAAATGTTTTAATATTATTTTTATTTATGTGCGCAGCAGGATGTGTGCCGCAGGATGTGCGCCCCACAGAATTTGCGCCCCACAGGATGTACAAGCACAGTTTTTTTATTAATTTGATTTAAAAAAAAATAATTGTAATTTGCTTTTAATATTATTTTTATTTATGTGCGCAGCAGGATGTGCGCTGCAGGATGTGCGCCCCACAGAATTTGCGCCCCACAGGATGTGCAAGGACAGTTTTTTTATTAATTTGATTTAAAAAAAAATAATTGTAATTTGCTTTTAATATTATTTTTATTTATGTTCGCATCAGGATGTGCGCTGCAGGATGTGCGCTTCAGGATGTGCGCCCCACAGAATTTGCGCCCCAGAGGATGTGCAAGCACAGTTTTTGTTATTAATTTGATTTAAAAAAAAAAAATTGTAATTTCTTTTTAATATTATTTTTATTTATGTGCGCAGCAGGATGTGCGCTGCAGGATGTGCGCCCCACAAAATTTGCGCCCCACAGGATGTGCAAGCACAGTTTTTTATTAATTTGAGTTAAATATTTTTTTTTGTAAAAATGTTTTAATATTATTTTCATTTATGTGGGCAGCAGGATATGCGCCGCAGGATGTGCGCCCCACAGAATTTGCGCCCCACATAATTGCGCCCCACAGGATGTGCAAGCACAGTTTTTTTATTAATTTGATTTAAAAAAAAAAATTGTAAATTTTTTTTAATTTTATTTTTATTTATTTGCGCAGCAGGATGTGCGCTGCAGGATGTGCGCCCCACAGAATTTGCGCCCCACAGGATGTGCAAGCACAGTTTTTTTATTAATTTGATTTAAAAAAAAAAATTGTAAATTGTTTTTAATATTATTTTTATTTATGTGCGCAGCAGGATGTGCGCCGCAGGATGTGCGCCCCACATAATTTGCGCCCCACAGGTATGTGCAAGCAAGGTTTTTTATAAGTTATATTTAAATATTTTTTTTGTAAAAATGTTTTTATATTATTTTTATTTATGTGCGCAGCAGGATGTGCGCCGCAGGATGTGCAAGCACATTTTTTTATTAATTTGATTTAAATATTTTTTTTGTAAAAATGTTTTTATATTATTTTTATTTATGTGCGCAGCAGGATGTGCGCCCCACAGAATTTGCGCCCCACAGGATGTGCAAGCACAGTTTTTTTATTAATTTGATTTAAATATTTTTTTTTGTAAAAATGTTTTAATATTATTTTTATTTATGTGCGCAGCAGGATGTGTGCCGCAGGATGTGCGCCCCACAGAATTTGCGCCCCACAGGATGTACAAGCACAGTTTTTTTATTAATTTGATTTAAAAAAAAAATTGTAATTTGTTTTTAATATTATTTTTATTTATGTGCGCAGCAGGATGTGCGCCGCAGGATGTGCAAGCACATTTTTTTATTAATTTGATTTAAATATTTTTTTTGTAAAAATGTTTTTATATTATTTTTATTTATGTGCGCAGCAGGATGTGCGCTGCAGGATGTGCGCCCCACAGAATTTGCGCCCCACAGGATGTGCAAGGACAGTTTTTTTATTAATTTGATTTAAAAAAAAATAATTGTAATTTGCTTTTAATATTATTTTTATTTATGTTCGCATCAGGATGTGCGCTGCAGGATGTGCGCTTCAGGATGTGCGCCCCACAGAATTTGCGCCCCAGAGGATGTGCAAGCACAGTTTTTGTTATTAATTTGATTTAAAAAAAAAAAATTGTAATTTCTTTTTAATATTATTTTTATTTATGTGCGCAGCAGGATGTGCGCTGCAGGATGTGCGCCCCACAAAATTTGCGCCCCACAGGATGTGCAAGCACAGTTTTTTATTAATTTGATTTAAATATTTTTTTTTGTAAAAATGTTTTAATATTATTTTTATTTATGTGCGCAGCAGGATGTGTGCCGCAGGATGTGCGCCCCACATAATTTGCGCCCCACAGGATGTGCAAGCACAGTTTTTTCATTAATTTGATTTAAATATTTTTTTTTGTAAAAATGTTTTAATATTATTTTTATTTATGTGCGCAGCAGGATGTGCGCCGCAGGATGTGCGCCCCACATAATTTGCGCCCCACAGAATGTGCAAGCACAGTTTTTTTATTAATTTGATTTAAATATTTTTTTTTGTAAAAATGTTTTAATATTATTTTTATTTATTTGCGCAGCAGGATGTGCGCCGCAGGATGTGCGCCCCACATAATTTGCGCCCCACAGGATGTGCAAGGACAGTTTTTTTATTAATTTGATTTAAATAATTTTTTTGTAAAAATGTTTTAATATTATTTTTATTTATGTGCGCAGCAGGATGTGCGCCGCAGGATTTGCGCCCCACAGAATGTTCAAGCACAGTTTTTTTATTAATTTGATTTAAAAAAAAAAAAAATTGTAATTTGTTTTTAATATTATTTTTATTTATGTGCGCAGCAGGATGTGCGCCCCACAGAATTTGCGCCCCACAGGATGTGCAAGCACAGTTTTTTTATTAATTTGATTTAAATATTTTTTTTTTAAAAAATGTTTTAATATTATTTTTATTCATGTGCGCAGCAGGATGTGCGCCGCAGGATGTGCGCCCCACAGAATTTGCGCCCCACAGGATGTGCAAGGACAGTTTTTTTATTAATTTGATTTAAAAAAAAAAATTGTAATTTGTTTTTAATATTATTTTTATTTATGTGCGCCGCAGGATGTGCGCCCCACAGAATTTGCGCCCCACAGGATGTGCAAGCACAGTTTTTTTATTAATTTGATTTAAATATTTTTTTTTGTAAAAATGTTTTAATATTATTTTTATTTATGTGCGCCCCACAGAATTTGCGCCCCACATGATGTGCAAGGACAGTTTTTTTATTAATTTGATTTAAATATTTTTTTTGTAAAAATGTTTTAATATTATTTTTATTTATGTGCGCAGCAGGATGTGCGCCGCAGGACGTGCGCCCCACATAATTTGCGCCCCACAGGATGTGCAAGGACAGTTTTTTTATTAATTTGATTTAAAAAAAAAATTGTAATTTGTTTTTAATATTATTTTTATTTATGTGCGCAGCAGGATGTGCGCCGCAGGATGTGCGCCCCACAGAATTTGCGCCCCACAGGATGTGCAAGCACAGTTTTTTTATTAATTTTATTTTAAAAAAAAATTGTAATTTGTTTTTAATATTATTTTTATTTATGTGCGCAGCAGGATGTGCGCCGCAGGATGTGCGCCCCACAGAATTTGCGCCCCACAGGATGTGCAAACACAGTTTTTTTATTAATTTGATTTAAATACATTTTTTTGTAAAAATGTTTTAATATTATTTTTATTTATGTGCGCAGCAGGATGTGCGCCGCAGGATGTGCGCCCCACAGGATGTGCAAGGACAGTTTTTTTATTATTTTGATTTAAATATTTTTTTTGTAAAAATGTTTTAATATTATTTTTATTTATGTGCGCAGCAGGATGTGCGCCGCAGGATGTGCGCCCCACAGAATTTGCGCCCCACAGGATGTGCAAGCACAGTTTTTTTATTAATTTGATTTAAAAAAAAAAACTTGTAAATTTGTTTCAATATTATTTTTATTTATATGCGCAGCAGGATGTGTGCCGCAGGATGTGCGCCCCACAGAATTTGCGCACCACAGGATGTGCAAGCACAGTTTTTTTATTAATTTGATTTAAATATTTTTTTTTGTAAAAATGTTTTAATATTATTTTTATTTATGTGCGCAGCAGGATGTGCGCCGCAGGATGTGCGCCCCACAGAATTTGCGCCCCACAGGATGTGCAAGGACAGTTTTTTTATTATTTTGATTTAAATATTTTTTTTGTAAAAATGTTTTAATATTATTTTTATTTATGTGCGCAGCAGGATGTGCGCCGCAGGATGTGCGCCCCACAGAATTTGCGCCCCACAGGATGTGCAAGCACAGTTTTTTTATTAATTTGATTTAAATATATTTTTTTGTAAAAATGTTTTAATATTATTTTTATTCATGTGCACAGCAGGATGTGCGCCGCAGGATGTGCGCCCCACATAATTTGCGCCCCACAGGATGTGCAAGCACAGTTTTTTTATTAATTTGATTTAAAAAAAAAAATTGTAATTTGTTTTTAATATTATTTTTATTTATGTGCGCAGCAGGATGTGCGCCCCACAGAATTTGCGCCCCACAGGATGTGCAAGGACAGTTTTTTTATTAATTTGATTTAAAAAAAAAAATTGTAATTTGTTTTTAATATTATTTTTATTTATGTGCGCCGCAGGATGTGCGCCCCACAGAATTTGCGCCCCACAGGATGTGCAAGCACAGTTTTTTTATTAATTTGATTTAAAAAAAAAAACTTGTAAATTTGTTTCAATATTATTTTTATTTATATGCGCAGCAGGATGTGTGCCGCAGGATGTGCGCCCCACAGAATTTGCGCACCACAGGATGTGCAAGCACAGTTTTTTTATTAATTTGATTTAAATATTTTTTTTTGTAAAAATGTTTTAATATTATTTTTATTTATGTGCGCAGCAGGATGTGCGCCGCAGGATGTGCGCCCCACAGAATTTGCGCCCCACAGGATGTGCAAGGACAGTTTTTTTATTATTTTGATTTAAATATTTTTTTTGTAAAAATGTTTTAATATTATTTTTATTTATGTGCGCAGCAGGATGTGCGCCGCAGGATGTGCGCCCCACAGAATTTGCGCCCCACAGGATGTGCAAGCACAGTTTTTTTATTAATTTGATTTAAATATATTTTTTTGTAAAAATGTTTTAATATTATTTTTATTCATGTGCACAGCAGGATGTGCGCCGCAGGATGTGCGCCCCACATAATTTGCGCCCCACAGGATGTGCAAGCACAGTTTTTTTATTAATTTGATTTAAAAAAAAAAATTGTAATTTGTTTTTAATATTATTTTTATTTATGTGCGCAGCAGGATGTGCGCCCCACAGAATTTGCGCCCCACAGGATGTGCAAGGACAGTTTTTTTATTAATTTGATTTAAAAAAAAAAATTGTAATTTGTTTTTAATATTATTTTTATTTATGTGCGCCGCAGGATGTGCGCCCCACAGAATTTGCGCCCCACAGGATGTGCAAGCACAGTTTTTTTATTAATTTGATTTAAATATTTTTTTTTGTAAAAATGTTTTAATATTATTTTTATTCATGTGCGCCCCACAGAATTTGCGCCCCACATGATGTGCAAGGACAGTTTTTTTATTAATTTGATTTAAATATTTTTTTTGTAAAAATGTTTTAATATTATTTTTATTTATGTGCGCAGCAGGATGTGCGCCGCAGGATGTGCGCCCCACATAATTTGCGCCCCACAGGATGTGCAAGGACAGTTTTTTTATTAATTTGATTTAAAAAAAAAAATTGTAATTTGTTTTTAATATTATTTTTATTTATGTGCGCAGCAGGATGTGCACCCCACAGAATTTGTGCCCCACAGAATTTGCGCCCCACAGGATGTGCAAGCACAGTTTTTTTATTAATTTGATTTAAATATATTTTTTTGTAAAAATGTTTTAATATTATTTTTATTCATGTGCGCAGCAGGATGTGCGCCGCAGGATGTGCGCCGCAGGATGTGCGCCCCACAGAATTTGCGCCCCACAGGATGTGCAAGGACAGTTTTTTTATTAATTTGATTTAAAAAAAAAAATTGTAATTTGTTTTTAATATTATTTTTATTTATGTGCGCAGCAGGATGTGCGCCGCAGGATGTGCGCCCCACAGAATTTGCGCCCCACAGGATGTGCAAGCACAGTTTTTTTATTAATTTGATTTAAATATATTTTTTTGTAAAAATGTTTTAATATTATTTTTATTCATGTGCACAGCAGGATGTGCGCCGCAGGATGTGCGCCCCACATAATTTGCGCCCCACAGCATGTGCAAGCACAGTTTTTTTATTAATTTGATTTAAAAAAAAAAATTGTAATTTGTTTTTAATATTATTTTTATTTATGTGCGCAGCAGGATGTGCGCCCCACAGAATTTGCGCCCCACAGGATGTGCAAGGACAGTTTTTTTATTAATTTGATTTAAAAAAAAAAATTGTAATTTGTTTTTAATATTATTTTTATTTATGTGCGCCGCAGGATGTGCGCCCCACAGAATTTGCGCCCCACAGGATGTGCAAGCACAGTTTTTTTATTAATTTGATTTAAATATTTTTTTTTGTAAAAATGTTTAAATATTATTTTTATTCATGTGCGCAGCAGGATGTGCGCCGCAGGATGTGCGCCCCACAGAATTTGCGCCCCACAGGATGTGCATGGACAGTTTTTTTATTAATTTGATTTAAAAAAAAAAAATTGTAATTTGTTTTTAATATTATTTTTATTTATGTGCGCAGCAGGATGTGCGCCGCAGGATGTGCGCTCCACAGAATTTGCGCCCCACAGGATGTGCATGGACAGTTTTTTTATTAATTTGATTTAAAAAAAAAAAATTGTAATTTGTTTTTAATATTATTTTTATTTATGTGCGCAGCAGGATGTGCGCCGCAGGATGTGCGCCCCACAGAATTTGCGCCCCACAGGATGTGCATGGACAGTTTTTTTATTAATTTGATTTAAAAAAAAAAAATTGTAATTTGTTTTTAATATTATTTTTATTTATGTGCGCAGCAGGATGTGCGCCGCAGGATGTGCGCCCCACAGGATGTGCAAGCAAGGTTTTTTATTAGTTATATTTAAATATTTTTTTTTGTAAAAATGTTTTAATATTATTTTTATTTATGTGCGCAGCAGGATGTGCGCCGCAGGATTTGCGCCCCACAGACTGTTCAAGCACAGTTTTTTTATTAATTTGATTTAAAAAAAAAAAAAATTGTAATTTGTTTTTAATATTATTTTTATTTATGTGCGCAGCAGGATGTGCGCCCCACAGAATTTGCGCCCCACAGGATGTGCAAGCACAGTTTTTTTATTAATTTGATTTATAAAAAAAAAACTTGTAAATTTGTTTCAATATTATTTTTATTTATATGCGCAGCAGGATGTGTGCCGCAGGATGTGCGCCCCACAGAATTTGCGCCCCACAGGATGTGCAAGCACAGTTTTTTTATTAATTTGATTTAAAAAAAAAAACTTGTAAATTTGTTTCAATATTATTTTTATTTATATGCGCAGCAGGATGTGTGCCGCAGGATGTGCGCCCCACAGAATTTGCGCACCACAGGATGTGCAAGCACAGTTTTTTTATTAATTTGATTTAAATATTTTTTTTTGTAAAAATGTTTTAATATTATTTTTATTTATGTGCGCAGCAGGATGTGCGCCGCAGGATGTGCGCCCCACAGAATTTGCGCCCCACAGGATGTGCAAGCACAGTTTTTTTATTAATTTGATTTAAATATATTTTTTTGTAAAAATGTTTTAATATTATTTTTATTCATGTGCACAGCAGGATGTGCGCCGCAGGATGTGCGCCCCACATAATTTGCGCCACACAGGATGTGCAAGCACAGTTTTTTTATTAATTTGATTTAAAAAAAAAAATTGTAATTTGTTTTTAATATTATTTTTATTTATGTGCGCAGCAGGATGTGCGCCCCACAGAATTTGCGCCCCACAGGATGTGCAAGGACAGTTTTTTTATTAATTTGATTTAAAAAAAAAAATTGTCATTTGTTTTTAATATTATTTTTATTTATGTGCGCCGCAGGATGTGCGCCCCACAGAATTTGCGCCCCACAGGATGTGCAAGCACAGTTTTTTTATTAATTTGATTTAAATATTTTTTTTTGTAAAAATGTTTTAATATTATTTTTATTCATGTGCGCCCCACAGAATTTGCGCCCCACATGATGTGCAAGGACAGTTTTTTTATTAATTTGATTTAAATATTTTTTTTGTAAAAATGTTTTAATATTATTTTTATTTATGTGCGCAGCAGGATGTGCGCCGCAGGACGTGCGCCCCACATAATTTGCGCCCCACAGGATGTGCAAGCACAGTTTTTTTATTAATTTGATTTAAAAAAAAAAATTGTAATTTGTTTTTAATATTATTTTTATTTATGTGCGCAGCAGGATGTGCGCCCCACAGAATTTGCGCCCCACAGGATGTGCAAGGACAGTTTTTTTATTAATTTGATTTAAAAAAAAAAATTGTAATTTGTTTTTAATATTATTTTTATTTATGTGCGCCGCAGGATGTGCGCCCCACAGAATTTGCGCCCCACAGGATGTGCAAGGACAGTTTTTTTATTAATTTGATTTAAATATTTTTTTTGTAAAAATGTTTTAATATTATTTTTATTCATGTGCGCCCCACAGAATTTGCGCCCCACATGATGTGCAAGGACAGTTTTTTTATTAATTTGATTTAAATATTTTTTTTGTAAAAATGTTTTAATATTATTTTTATTTATGTGCGCAGCAGGATGTGCGCCGCAGGATGTGCGCCCCACATATTTTGCGCCCCACAGGATGTGCAAGCACAGTTTTTTTATTAATTTGATTTAAAAAAAAAAATTGTAATTTGTTTTTAATATTATTTTTATTTATGTGCGCAGCAGGATGTGCGCCCCACAGAATTTGCGCCCCACAGAATTTGCGCCCCACAGGATGTGCAAGCACAGTTTTTTTATTAATTTGATTTAAAAAAAAAATTGTAATTTGTTTTTAATATTTTTTTTATTTATGTGCGCAGCAGGATGTGCGCCGCAGGATGTGCGCCCCACAGAATTTGCGCCCCACAGGATGTGCAAGGACAGTTTTTTTATTAATTTGATTTAAAAAAAAAAATTGTAATTTGTTTTTAATATTATTTTTATTTATGTGCGCAGCAGGATGTGCGCCCCACAGAATTTGCGCCCCACAGGATGTGCAAGGACAGTTTTTTTATTAATTTGATTTAAAAAAAAAAATTGTAATTTGTTTTTAATATTATTTTTATTTATGTGCGCCGCAGGATGTGCGCCCCACAGAATTTGCGCCCCACAGGATGTGCAAGCACAGTTTTTTTATTAATTTGATTTAAATATTTTTTTTTGTAAAAATGTTTTAACATTATTTGTATTTATGTGCGCAGCAGGATGTGCGCCGCAGGATGTGCGCCCCACAGAATTTGCGCCCCACAGGATGTGCAAGCACAGTTTTTTTATTAATTTGATTTAAATATTTTTTTTTGTAAAAATGTTTTAATATTATTTTTATTCATGTGCGCCCCACTGAATTTGCGCCCCACAGGATGTGCAAGGACAGTTTTTTTATTAATTTGATTTAAATATTTTTTTTGTAAAAATGTTTTAATATTATTTTTATTTATGTGCGCAGCAGGATGTGCGCCGCAGGATTTGCGCCCCACAGACTGTTCAAGCACAGTTTTTTTATTAATTTGATTTAAAAAAAAAAAAAATTGTAATTTGTTTTTAATATTATTTTTATTTATGTGCGCAGCAGGATGTGCGCCCCACAGAATTTGCGCCCCACAGGATGTGCAAGCACAGTTTTTTTATTAATTTGATTTAAAAAAAAAAACTTGTAAATTTGTTTCAATATTATTTTTATTTATATGCGCAGCAGGATGTGTGCCGCAGGATGTGCGCCCCACAGAATTTGCGCCCCACAGGATGTGCAAGCACAGTTTTTTTATTAATTTGATTTAAAAAAAAAAACTTGTAAATTTGTTTCAATATTATTTTTATTTATATGCGCAGCAGGATGTGTGCCGCAGGATGTGCGCCCCACAGAATTTGCGCACCACAGGATGTGCAAGCACAGTTTTTTTATTAATTTGATTTAAATATTTTTTTTTGTAAAAATGTTTTAATATTATTTTTATTTATGTGCGCAGCAGGATGTGCGCCGCAGGACGTGCGCCCCACAGAATTTGCGCCCCACAGGATGTGCAAGCACAGTTTTTTTATTAATTTGATTTAAATATATTTTTTTGTAAAAATGTTTTAATATTATTTTTATTCATGTGCACAGCAGGATGTGCGCCGCAGGATGTGCGCCCCACATAATTTGCGCCACACAGGATGTGCAAGCACAGTTTTTTTATTAATTTGATTTAAAAAAAAAAATTGTAATTTGTTTTTAATATTATTTTTATTTATGTGCGCAGCAGGATGTGCGCCCCACAGAATTTGCGCCCCACAGGATGTGCAAGGACAGTTTTTTTATTAATTTGATTTAAAAAAAAAAATTGTCATTTGTTTTTAATATTATTTTTATTTATGTGCGCCGCAGGATGTGCGCCCCACAGAATTTGCGCCCCACAGGATGTGCAAGCACAGTTTTTTTATTAATTTGATTTAAATATTTTTTTTTGTAAAAATGTTTTAATATTATTTTTATTCATGTGCGCCCCACAGAATTTGCGCCCCACATGATGTGCAAGGACAGTTTTTTTATTAATTTGATTTAAATATTTTTTTTGTAAAAATGTTTTAATATTATTTTTATTTATGTGCGCAGCAGGATGTGCGCCGCAGGACGTGCGCCCCACATAATTTGCGCCCCACAGGATGTGCAAGCACAGTTTTTTTATTAATTTGATTTAAAAAAAAAAATTGTAATTTGTTTTTAATATTATTTTTATTTATGTGCGCAGCAGGATGTGCGCCCCACAGAATTTGCGCCCCACAGGATGTGCAAGGACAGTTTTTTTATTAATTTGATTTAAAAAAAAAAATTGTAATTTGTTTTTAATATTATTTTTATTTATGTGCGCCGCAGGATGTGCGCCCCACAGAATTTGCGCCCCACAGGATGTGCAAGGACAGTTTTTTTATTAATTTGATTTAAATATTTTTTTTGTAAAAATGTTTTAATATTATTTTTATTCATGTGCGCCCCACAGAATTTGCGCCCCACATGATGTGCAAGGACAGTTTTTTTATTAATTTGATTTAAATATTTTTTTTGTAAAAATGTTTTAATATTATTTTTATTTATGTGCGCAGCAGGATGTGCGCCGCAGGATGTGCGCCCCACATATTTTGCGCCCCACAGGATGTGCAAGCACAGTTTTTTTATTAATTTGATTTAAAAAAAAAAATTGTAATTTGTTTTTAATATTATTTTTATTTATGTGCGCAGCAGGATGTGCGCCCCACAGAATTTGCGCCCCACAGAATTTGCGCCCCACAGGATGTGCAAGCACAGTTTTTTTATTAATTTGATTTAAAAAAAAAATTGTAATTTGTTTTTAATATTTTTTTTATTTATGTGCGCAGCAGGATGTGCGCCGCAGGATGTGCGCCCCACAGAATTTGCGCCCCACAGGATGTGCAAGGACAGTTTTTTTATTAATTTGATTTAAAAAAAAAAATTGTAATTTGTTTTTAATATTATTTTTATTTATGTGCGCAGCAGGATGTGCGCCCCACAGAATTTGCGCCCCACAGGATGTGCAAGGACAGTTTTTTTATTAATTTGATTTAAAAAAAAAAATTGTAATTTGTTTTTAATATTATTTTTATTTATGTGCGCCGCAGGATGTGCGCCCCACAGAATTTGCGCCCCACAGGATGTGCAAGCACAGTTTTTTTATTAATTTGATTTAAATATTTTTTTTTGTAAAAATGTTTTAACATTATTTGTATTTATGTGCGCAGCAGGATGTGCGCCGCAGGATGTGCGCCCCACAGAATTTGCGCCCCACAGGATGTGCAAGCACAGTTTTTTTATTAATTTGATTTAAAAAAAAAATTGTAATTTGTTTTTAATATTATTTTTATTCATGTGCGCAGCAGGATGTGCGCCGCAGGATGTGTGCCCCACAGAATTTGCGCCCCACTGGATGTGCAAGGACAGTTTTTTTATTATTTTGATTTAAATATTTTTTTTGTAAAAATGTTTTAATATTATTTTTATTTATGTGCGCAGCAGGATGTGCGCCGCAGGTTGTGCGCCCCACAGAATTTGCGCCCCACAGAATTTGCGCCCCACAGCATGTGCAATGACAGTTTTTTTATGAATTTGATTGAAAAAAAAAAATTGTAATTTGTTTTTAATATTATTTTTATTTATGTGCGCAGCAGGATGTGCGCCCCACAGAATTTGCGCCCCACAGGATGTGCAAGCACATTTTTTTTATTAATTTGATTTAAATATTTTTTTTTGTAAAAATGTTTTAATATTATTTTTATTTATGTGCGCAGCAGGATGTGTGCCGCAGGATGTGCGCCCCACAGAATTTGCGCCCCACAGGATGTGCAAGGACAGTTTTTTTATTAATTTGATTAAAATATTTTTTTGTAAAAATGTTTTAATTATATTTTTATTTATGTGCGCAGCAGGATGTGCGCCGCAGGATGTGCGCCCCACAGAATTTGCGCTCCACAAAATTTGCGCCCCACAGGATGTGCAAGCAAGGTTTTTTATTAGTTATATTTAAATATTTTTTTTTGTAAAAATGTTTTAATATTATTTTTATTTATGTGCGCAGCAGGATGTGCGCCGCAGGATGTGCGCCCCACAGAATTTGCGCCCCACAGGATGTGAAAGCACAGTTTTTTTATTAATTTGATTTAAAAAAAAAATTGTAATTTGTTTTTAATATTATTTTTATTTATGTAAGCAGCAGGATGTGCGCCGCAGGATGTGCGCCCCACAGAATTTATGCCCCACAGGATGTGCAAGCACAGTTTTTTTATTAATTTGATTTAAAAAAAAAATTGTAATTTGTTTTTAATATTATTTTTATTTATGTGCGCAGCAGGATGTGCGCCGCAGGATGTGCGCCCCACAGAATTTATGCCCCACAGGATGTGGAAGCACAGTTTTTTTATTAATTTGATTTAAATATTTTTTTTTGTAAAAATGTTTTAATATTATTTTTATTCATGTGCACAGCAGGATGTGCGCCGCAGGATGTGCGCCCCACATAATTTGCGCGCCACAGGATGTTCAAGCACAGTTTTTTTATTAATGTGATTTAAAAAAAAAAATTGTAAATTGTTTTTAATATTATTTTTATTTATGTGCGCAGCAGGATGTGCGCCGCAGGATGTGCGCCCCACATTGAATTTGCGCCCCAAAGGATGTGCAAGCACAGTTTTTTTATTAATTTGATTTAAATATTTTTTTTTGTAAAAATGTTTTAATATTATTTTTATTCATGTGCGCAGCAGGATGTGCGCCCCACAGAATTTGCGCCCCACAGGATGTGCAAGCACAGTTTTTTTATTAATTTGATTTAAAAAAAAAAAATTGTAAATTGTTTTTAATATTATTTTTATTTATGTGCGCAGCAGGATGTGCGCCGCAGGATGTGTGCCCCACAGAATTTGCGCCCCAAAGGATGTGCAAGCACAGTTTTTTTATTAATTTGATTTAAATATTTTTTTTTGTAAAAATGTTTTAATATTATTTTTATTCATGTGCGCAGCAGGATTTGCGCCGCAGGATGTGCGCCCCACAGAATTTGTGCCCCACAGGATGTGCAAGGACAGTTTTTTTATTAATTTTATTTAAAAAAAAAAATTGTAATTTGTTTTTAATATTATTTTTATTTATGTGCGCAGCAGGATGTGCGCCGCAGGATGTGCGCCCCACAGAATTTGCGCCCCACAGGATGTGCAAGCACAGTTTTTTTATTAATTTGATTTAAAAAAAAAAAATTGTAAATTGTTTTTAATATTATTTTTATTTAAGTGCGCAGCAGGATGTGCGCCGCAGGATGTGCGCCCCACAGAATTTGCGCCCCACAGGATGTGCAAGCACAGTTTTTTTATTAATTTGATTTAAATATTTTTTTTTGTAAAAATGTTTTAATATTATTTTTATTTATGTGCGCAGCAGGATGTGCGCCGCAGGATGTGCGCCCCACATAATTTGCGCCCCACAGGAGGTTCAAGCACAGTTTTTTTAATAATTTGATTTAAATATTTTTTTTTGTAAAAATGTTTTCATATTATTTGTATTAATGTGCGCAGCTGGATGTGCGCCGCAGGATGTGCGCCCCACAGAATTTGCGCCCCACAGGATGTGCAAGCACAGTTTTTTTATTAATTTGATTTAAAAAAAAAATTGTAATTTGTTTTTAATATTATTTTTATTTATGTGCGCCGCAGGATGTGCGCCCCACAGAATTTGCGCCCCACAGGATGTGCAAGCACAGTTTTTTTATTAATTTGATTTAAAAAAAAAAAAATTGTAAATTGTTTTTAATATTATTTTTATTCATGTGCTTAGCAGGATGTGCGCCGCAGGATGTGCGCCCCACATAATTTGCGCCCCACAGGATGTGCAAGGACAGTTTTTTTATTAATTTGATTTAAAAAAAAAATTGTAATTTGTTTTTAATATTATTTTTATTTATGTGCGCAGCAGGATGTGCGCCGCAGGATGTGCGCCCCACAGAATTTATGCCCCACAGGATGTGCAAGCACAGTTTTTTTATTAATTTGATTTAAATATTTTTTTTTGTAAAAATGTTTTAATATTATTTTTATTCATGTGCGCCCCACAGAATTTGCGCCCCACAGGATGTGCAAGGACAGTTTTTTTATTAATTTGATTTTAAAAAAAAATTGTAATTTGTTTTTAATATTATTTTTATTTATGTGCGCAGCAGGATGTGCGCCGCAGGATGTGCGCCCCACAGAATTTGCGCCCCACAGAATGTGCAAGCACAGTTTTTTTATTAATTTGATTTAAAAAATGTTTTTTTGTAAAAATATTTTAATATTATATTTAATTATGTGCGCAGCAGGATATGCGCCGCAGGATGTGCGCCCCACAGAATTTGCGCCCCACAGGATGTGCAAGCACAGTTTTTTTATTCATTTGATTTAAAAAAAAAAATTGTAAATTTTTTTTAATTTTATTTTTATTTATTTGCGCAGCAGGATGTGCGCTGCAGGATGTGCGCCCCACAGAATTTGCGCCCCACAGGATGTGCAAGCACAGTTTTTTTATTAATTTGATTTAAAAAAAAAAATTGTAAATTGTTTTTAATATTATTTTTATTTATGTGCGCAGCAGGATGTGCGCCCCACATAATTTGCGCCCCACAGGTATGTGCAAGCAAGGTTTTTTATAAGTTATATTTAAATATTTTTTTTTGTAAAAATGTTTTAATATTATTTTTATTTATGTGCGCAGCAGGATGTGCGCCGCAGGATGTGCGCCCCACAGAATTTGCGCCCCACAGGATGTGCAAGCACAGTTTTTTTATTCATTTGATTTAAATATTTTTTTTTGTAAAAATGTTTTAATATTATTTTTATTTATGTGCGCAGAAGGATGTGCGCCCCACAGAATTTTTGCCCCACATAATTGCGCCCCACAGGATGTGCAAGCACAGTTTTTTTATTAATTTGATTTAGAAAAAAAAATTGTAAATTTTTTTTAATTTTATTTTTATTTATTTGCGCAGCAGGATGTGCGCTGCAGGATGTGCGCCCCACAGAATTTGCGCCCCACAGGATGTGCAAGCACAGTTTTTTTATTAATTTGATTTAAAAAAAAAATTGTAATTTGTTTTTAATATTATTTTTATTTATGTGCGCAGCAGGATGTGCGCCGAAGGATGTGCGCCCCACAGAATTTGCGCCCCACAGGATGTGCAAGCACAGTTTTTTTATTAATTTGATTTAAATATTTTTTTTTGTAAAAATGTTTTAATATTATTTTTATTTATGTGCGCAGCAGGATGTGCGCCGCAGGATGTGCGCCCCACAGAATTTGCGCCCCACATAATTGCGCCCCACAGGATGTGCAAGCACAGTTTTTTTATTAATTTGATTTAAATATTTTTTTTTGTAAAAATGTTTTAATATTATTTTTATTTATGTGCGCAGCAGGATGTGCGCCCCACAGAATTTGCGCCCCACATAATTGCGCCCCACAGGATGTGCAAGCACAGTTTTTTTATTAATTTGATTTAAAAAAAAAAATTGTAAATTTTTTTTAATTTTATTTTTATTTATTTGCGCAGCAGGATGTGCGCTGCAGGATGTGCGCCCCACAGAATTTGAGCCCCACAGGATGTGCAAGCACAGTTTTTTTATTAATTTGATTTAAAAAAAAAAAATGTAAAAATGTTTTAATATTATTTTTATTTATGTGCGCAGTAGGATGTGTGCCGCAGGATGTGCGCCCCACAGAATTTTCGCCCCACAGGATGTGCAAACACAGTTTTTTTATTAATTTGATTTAAATATTTTTTTTTGTAAAAATGTTTTAATATTATTTTTATTCATGTGCGCAGCAGGATTTGCGCCGCAGGATGTGCGCCCCCAGAATTTGCGCCCCACAGGTTGTGCAAGGACAGTTTTTTTATTAATTAGATTTAAATATTTTTTTTGTAAAAATGTTTTAATATAATTTTTATTTATGTGCGCAGCAGGATGTGCGCCGCAGGATGTGCGCCCCACAGAATTTGCGCCCCACAGGATGTGCAAGCACAGTTTTTTTATTAATTTGATTTAAATATTTTTTTTTGTAAAAATGTTTTAATATTATTTTTATTTATGTGCGCAGCAGGATGTGCGCCGCAGGATGTGCGCCCCACAGAATTTGCGCCCCACATAATTGCGCCCCACAGGATGTGCAAGCACAGTTTTTTTATTAATTTGATTTAAAAAAAAAATTGTAAATTTTTTTTAATTTTATTTTTATTTATTTGCGCAGCAGGATGTGCGCTGCAGGATGTGCGCCCCACAGAATTTGAGCCCCACAGGATGTGCAAGCACATTTTTTTTATTAATTTGATTTAAAAAAAAAAAATTGTAAATTTTTTTTAATTTCATTTTTATTCATGTGCGCAGCAGGATGTGCGCCGCAGGATGTGCGCCCCACAGAATTTGCGCCCCACAGGATGTGCAAGCACAGTTTTTTTATTAATTTGATTTAAATATTTTTTTTTGTAAAAATGTTTTAATATTATTTTTATTTATGTGCGCAGCAGGATGTGCGCCCCACAGAATTTGCGCCCCACAGGATGTGCAAGCACAGTTTCTTTTATTAATTTGATTTAAATATTTTTTTTTGTAAAAATGTTTTAATATTATTTTTATTTATGTGCGCAGCAGGATGTGTGCCGCAGGATGTGCGCCCCACAGAATTTGCGCCCCACAGGATGTACAAGCACAGTTTTTTTATTAATTTGATTTAAATATTTTTTTTGTAAAAATGTTTTAATATTATTTTTATTTATGTGCGCAGCAGGATGTGCGCCGCATGATGTGCGCCCCACATAATTTGCGCCCCACAGGATGAGCAAGCACAGTTTTTTTATTAATTTGATTTAAAAAAAAAAAAATGTAAAAATGTTTTAATATTATTTTTATTTATGTGCGCAGCAGGATGTGCGCCGCAGGATGTGCGCCCCACAGAATTTGCGCCCCACAGGATGTGCAAGCACAGTTTTTTTATTAATTTGATTTAAATATTTTTTTTTGTAAAAATGTTTTAACATTATTTTTATTTATATGCGCAGCAGGATGTGCGCCGCAGGATGTGCGCCCCACAGAATTTGCGCCCCACAGGATGTGCAAGCACATTTTTTTATTAATTTGATTTAAAAAAAAAAAAATGTAATTTGTTTTTAATATTATTTTTATTTATGTGCGCAGCAGGATGTGCGCCGCAGGATTTGCGCCCCACAGAATTTGCGCCCCACAGAATGTGCAAGCACAGTTTTTTTATTAATTTGATTTAAAAATATTTTTTTGTAAAAATGTTTTAATATTATTTTTATTTATGTGCGCAGCAGGATGTGCGCCGCAGGATGTGCGCCCCACAGAATTTGCAACCCAAAGGATGTGCAAGCACAGTTTTTTTATTAATTTGATTTAAAAAAAAATAATTGTAAATTGTTTTTAATTTTATTTTTATTTATTTGCGCAGCAGGATGTGCGCTGCAGGATGTGCGCCCCACAGAATTTGAGCCCCACAGGATGTGCAAGCACAGTTTTTTTATTAATTTGATTTAAAAAAAAAAAATGTAAAAATGTTTTAATATTATTTTTATTTATGTGCGCAGTAGGATGTGTGCCGCAGGATGTGCGCCCCACAGAATTTTCGCCCCACAGGATGTGCAAACACAGTTTTTTTATTAATTTGATTTAAATATTTTTTTTTGTAAAAATGTTTTAATATTATTTTTATTCATGTGCGCAGCAGGATTTGCGACGCAGGATGTGCGCCCCCAGAATTTGCGCCCCACAGGTTGTGCAAGGACAGTTTTTTTATTAATTAGATTTAAATATTTTTTTTGTAAAAATGTTTTAATATAATTTTTATTTATGTGCGCAGCAGGATGTGCGCCGCAGGATGTGCGCCCCACAGAATTTGCGCCCCACATAATTGCGCCCCACAGGATGTGCAAGCACAGTTTTTTTATTAATTTGATTTAAAAAAAAAAATTGTACATTTTTTTTAATTTTATTTTTATTTATTTGCGCAGCAGGATGTGCGCTGCAGGATGTGCGCCCCACAGAATTTGAGCCCCACAGGATGTGCAAGCACATTTTTTTTATTAATTTGATTTAAAAAAAAAAAATTGTAAATTTTTTTTAATTTCATTTTTATTCATGTGCGCAGCAGGATGTGCGCCGCAGGATGTGCGCCCCACAGAATTTGCGCCCCACAGGATGTGCAAAGACAGTTTTTTTATTAATTTGATTTAAATATTTTTTTTGTAAAAATGTTTTAATATTATTTTTATTTATGTGCGCAGCAGGATGTGCGCCCCACAGAATTTGCGCCCCACAGGATGTGCAAGCACAGTTTCTTTTATTAATTTGATTTAAATATTTTTTTTTGTAAAAATGTTTTAATATTATTTTTATTTATGTGCGCAGCAGGATGTGTGCCGCAGGATGTGCGCCCCACAGAATTTGCGCCCCACAGGATGTACAAGCACAGTTTTTTTATTAATTTGATTTAAATATTTTTTTTGTAAAAATGTTTTAATATTATTTTTATTTATGTGCGCAGCAGGATGTGCGCCGCAGGATTTGCGCCACACAGAATTTGCGCCCCACAGAATGTGCAAGCACAGTTTTTTTATTAATTTGATTTAAATATATTTTTTTGTAAATATGTTTTAATATTATTTTTATTTATGTGCGCCGCAGGATGTGCGCCGCA
Organism: Pleuronectes platessa; assembly: GCF_947347685.1. Classification (NCBI taxonomy): domain Eukaryota; kingdom Metazoa; phylum Chordata; class Actinopteri; order Pleuronectiformes; family Pleuronectidae; genus Pleuronectes; species Pleuronectes platessa. Next base: position 984,268 of record NW_026518871.1, on the reverse strand, counting down.
GGATGTGCGCCCCACAGAATTTAGGCCCCACAGGATGTGCAAGCACAGTTTTTTTATTAATTTGATTTAAATATTTTTTTTTGTAAAAATGTTTTAATATTATTTTTATTCATGTGCACAGCAGGATGTGCGCCGCATGATGTGCGCCCCACATAATTTGCGCCCCACAGGATGAGCAAGCACAGTTTTTTTATTAATTTGATTTAAAAAAAAAAAAAATGTAAAAATGTTTTAATATTATTTTTATTTATGTGCGCAGCAGGATGTGCGCCGCAGGATGTGCGCCCCACAGAATTTGCGCCCCACAGGATGTGCAAGCACAGTTTTTTTATTAATTTGATTTAAATATTTTTTTTTGTAAAAATGTTTTAACATTATTTTTATTTATATGCGCAGCAGGATGTGCGCCGCAGGATGTGCGCCCCACAGAATTTGCGCCCCACAGGATGTGCAAGCACAGTTTTTTTATTAATTTGATTTAAAAAAAAAAAAATGTAATTTGTTTTTAATATTATTTTTATTTATGTGCGCAGCAGGATGTGCGCCGCAGGATTTGCGCCCCACAGAATTTGCGCCCCACAGAATGTGCAAGCACAGTTTTTTTATTAATTTGATTTAAATATATTTTTTTGTAAAAATGTTTTAATATTATTTTTATTTATGTGCGCAGCAGGATGTGCGCCGCAGGATGTGCGCCCCACAGAATTTGCGCCCCACAGGATGTGCAAGGACAGTTATTTTATTAATTTGATTTAAATATTTTTTTTTGTACAAATGTTTTAATATTATTTTTATTTAGGTGCGCAGCAGGATGTGCGGCCCACATAATTTGCGCCCCACAGGATGTGCAAGGACAGTTTTTTTATTAATTTGATTTAAAAAAAAAAAATGTAAAAATGTTTTAATATTATTTTTATTTATGTGCGCAGTAGGATGTGTGCCGCAGGATGTGCGCCCCACAGAATTTTCGCCCCACAGGATGTGCAAACACAGTTTTTTTATTAATTTGATTTAAATATTTTTTTTTGTAAAAATGTTTTAATATTATTTTTATTCATGTGCGCAGCAGGATTTGCGCCGCAGGATGTGCGCCCCCAGAATTTGCGCCCCACAGGTTGTGCAAGGACAGTTTTTTTATTAATTAGATTTAAATATTTTTTTTGTAAAAATGTTTTAATATAATTTTTATTTATGTGCGCAGCAGGATGTGCGCCGCAGGATGTGCGCCCCACAGAATTTGCGCCCCACAGGATGTGCAAGCACAGTTTTTTTATTAATTTGATTTAAATATTTTTTTTTGTAAAAATGTTTTAATATTATTTTTATTTATGTGCGCAGCAGGATGTGCGCCGCAGGATGTGCGCCCCACAGAATTTGCGCCCCACATAATTGCGCCCCACAGGATGTGCAAGCACAGTTTTTTTATTAATTTGATTTAAAAAAAAAAATTGTAAATTTTTTTTAATTTTATTTTTATTTATTTGCGCAGCAGGATGTGCGCTGCAGGATGTGCGCCCCACAGAATTTGAGCCCCACAGGATGTGCAAGCACAGTTTTTTTATTAATTTGATTTAAAAAAAAAATTGTAATTTGTTTTTAATATTATTTTTATTTATTTGCGCAGCAGGATGTGCGCCGCAGGATGTGCGCCCCATAGAATTTGCGCCCCACAGGATGTGCAAGCACATTTTTTTTATTAATTTGTTTTAAAAAAAAAAAATTGTAAATTTTTTTTAATTTCATTTTTATTCATGTGCGCAGCAGGATGTGCGCCGCAGGATGTGCGCCCCACAGAATTTGCCCCCCAAAGGATGTGCAAGGACAGTTTTTTTATTAATTTGATTTAAAAAAAAAAATTGTAATTGTTTTTTAATTTCATTTTTATTCATGTGCGCAGCAGGATGTGCGCCGCAGGATGTGCGCCCCACAGAATTTGCGCCCCACAGGATGTGCAAGCACAGTTTTTTTATTAATTTGATTTAAATATTTTTTTTTGTAAAAATGTTTTAACATTATTTTTATTTATATGCGCAGCAGGATGTGCGCCGCAGGATGTGCGCCCCACAGAATTTGCGCCCCACAGGATGTTCAAGCACAGTTTTTTTAATAATTTGTTTTAAATATTTTTTTTTGTAAAAATGTTTTAATATTATTTTTATTTATGTGCGCAGCAGGAGGTGCGCCCCACAGAATTTGCGCCCCACAGGATGTGCAAGCACAGTTTTTTTATTAATTTGATTTAAATATTTTTTTTTGTAAAAATGTTTTATTTTATTTTTATTTATGTGCGCAGCAGGATGTGCGCCCCACAGAATTTGCGCCCCACAGGATGTGCAAGCACAGTTTTTTTATTAATTTGATTTAAATATTTTTTTTTGTAAAAATGTTTTAATATTATTTTTATTTATTTGCGCAGCAGGATGTGCGCCGCAGGATGTGCGCCCCACAGAATTTGCGCCCCACAGGATGTGCAAGGACAGTTTTTTTATTTATTTGATTTAAAAAAAAAAATTGTAATTTGTTTTTAATATTATTTTTATTTATGTGCGCAGCAGGATGTGTGCCGCAGGATGTGCGCCCCACATAATTTGCGCCCCACAGGATGTGCAAGCACATTTTTTTATTAATTTGATTTAAATATTTTTTTTTTGTAAAAATGTTTTAATATTATTTTTATTTATTTGCGCAGCAGGATGTGCGCCGCAGGATGTGCGCCCCACATAATTTGCGCCCCACAGGATGTGCAAGGACAGTTTTTTTATTAATTTGATTTAAATATTTTTTTTGTAAAAATGTTTTAATATTATTTTTATTTATGTGCGCAGCAGGATGTGCGCCGCAGGATGTGCGCCCCACAGGATGTGCAAGCAAGGTTTTTTATTAGTTATATTTAAATATTTTTTTTTGTAAAAATGTTTTAATATTATTTTTATTCATGTGCACAGCAGGATGTGCGCCCCACATAATTTGCGCGCCACAGGATGTTCAAGCACAGTTTTTTTATTAATTTGATTTAAAAAAAAAAATTGTAATTTGTTTTTAATATTATTTTTATTTATGTGCGCAGCAGGATGTGCGCCGCAGGATGTGCGCCCCACAGAATTTGCGCCCCACATTATGTGCAAGCACAGTTTTTTTATTAATTTGATTTAAAAAAAAAAAATTGTAAATTGTTTTTAATATTATTTTGATTTATGTGCGCAGCAGGATGTGCGCCCCACAGAATTTGCGCCCCACAGGATGTGCAAGGACAGTTTTTTTATTAATTTGATTTAAAAAAAAAAATTGTAATTTGTTTTTAATATTATTTTTATTTATGTGCGCCGCAGGATGTGCGCCCCACAGAATTTGCGCCCCACAGGATGTGCAAGCACAGTTTTTTTATTAATTTGATTTAAATATTTTTTTTTGTAAAAATGTTTTAATATTATTTTTATTCATGTGCGCCCCACAGAATTTGCGCCCCACAGGATGTGCAAGGACAGTTTTTTTATTAATTTGATTTTAAAAAAAAAATTGTAATTTGTTTTCAATATTATTTTTATTCATGTGCGCAGCAGGATGTGCGCCCCACAGAATTTGTGCCCCACAGAATTTGCGCCCCACAGGATGTGCAAGCACAGTTTTTTTATTAATTTGATTTAAAAAAAAAAAATTGTAAATTTTTTTTAATTTCATTTTTATTCATGTGCGCAGCAGGATGTGCGCCGCAGGATGTGCGCCCCACAGAATTTGCGCCCCACAGGATGTGCAAGCACAGTTTTTTTATTAATTTGATTTAAATATTTTTTTTGTAAAAATGTTTTAATATTATTTTTATTTATGTGCGCAGCAGGATGTGCGCCGCAGGATGTGCGCCCCACAGAATTTGCGCCCCACAGGATGTGCAAGCACAGTTTTTTTATTAATTTGATTTAAATATTTTTTTTGTAAAAATGTTTTAATATTATTTTTATTTATGTGCGCAGCAGGATGTGCGCCGCAGGATGTGCGCCCCACAGAATTTGCGCCCCACAGGATGTGCAAGCACAGTTTTTTTATTAATTTGATTTAAAAAAAAAAAATTGTAAATTTTTTTTAATTTCATTTTTATTCATGTGCGCAGCAGGATGTGCGCCGCAGGATGTGCGCCCCACAGAATTTGCGCCCCACAGGATGTGCAAAGACAGTTTTTTTATTAATTTGATTTAAATATTTTTTTTGTAAAAATGTTTTAATATTATTTTTATTTATGTGCGCAGCAGGATGTGCGCCCCACAGAATTTGCGCCCCACAGGATGTGCAAGCACAGTTTTTTTATTAATTTGATTTAAATATTTTTTTTGTAAAAATGTTTTAATATTATTTTTATTTATGTGCGCAGCAGGATGTGCGCCGCAGGATGTGCGCCCCACAGAATTTGCGCCCCACAGGATGTGCAAGCACAGTTTTTTTATTAATTTGATTTAAAAAAAAATAATTGTAAATTGTTTTTAATATTATTTTTATTTATGTGCGCAGCAGGATGTGCACCGCAGGATGTGCGCCCCACATAATTTGCGCCCCACAGGATGTGCAAGCACAGTTTTTTTATTAATTTGATTTAAATATTTTTTTTGTAAAAATGTTTTAATATTATTTTTATTTATGTGCGCAGCAGGATATGCGCCGCAGGATGTGCGCCCCACATAATTTGCGCCCCACAGGATGTGCAAGCACATTTTTTTTATTAATTTGTTTTAAAAAAAAAAAATTGTAAATTTTTTTTAATTTCATTTTTATTCATGTGCGCAGCAGGATGTGCGCCGCAGGATGTGCGCCCCACAGAATTTGCGCCCCAAAGGATGTGCAAGGACAGTTTTTTTATTAATTTGATGTAAAAAAAAAAATTGTAATTGTTTTTTAATTTCATTTTTATTCATGTGCGCAGCAGGATGTGCGCCGCAGGATGTGCGCCCCACAGAATTTGCGCCCCACAGGATGTGCAAGCACAGTTTTTTTATTAATTTGATTTAAATATTTTTTTTTGTAAAAATGTTTTAACATTATTTTTATTTATATGCGCAGCAGGATGTGCGCCGCAGGATGTGCGCCCCACAGAATTTGCGCCCCACAGGATGTTCAAGCACAGTTTTTTTAATAATTTGTTTTAAATATTTTTTTTTGTAAAAATGTTTTAATATTATTTTTATTTATGTGCGCAGCAGGAGGTGCGCCCCACAGAATTTGCGCCCCACAGGATGTGCAAGCACAGTTTTTTTATTAATTTGATTTAAATATTTTTTTTTGTAAAAATGTTTTATTTTATTTTTATTTATGTGCGCAGCAGGATGTGCGCCCCACAGAATTTGCGCCCCACAGGATGTGCAAGCACAGTTTTTTTATTTATTTGATTTAAAAAAAAAAATTGTAATTTGTTTTTAATATTATTTTTATTTATGTGCGCAGCAGGATGTGTGCCGCAGGATGTGCGCCCCACATAATTTGCGCCCCACAGGATGTGCAAGCACATTTTTTTATTAATTTGATTTAAATATTTTTTTTTTGTAAAAATGTTTTAATATTATTTTTATTTATTTGCGCAGCAGGATGTGCGCCGCAGGATGTGCGCCCCACATAATTTGCGCCCCACAGGATGTGCAAGGACAGTTTTTTTATTAATTTGATTTAAATATTTTTTTTGTAAAAATGTTTTAATATTATTTTTATTTATGTGCGCAGCAGGATGTGCGCCGCAGGATGTGCGCCCCACAGGATGTGCAAGCAAGGTTTTTTATTAGTTATATTTAAATATTTTTTTTTGTAAAAATGTTTTAATATTATTTTTATTCATGTGCACAGCAGGATGTGCGCCCCACATAATTTGCGCGCCACAGGATGTTCAAGCACAGTTTTTTTATTAATTTGATTTAAAAAAAAAAATTGTAATTTGTTTTTAATATTATTTTTATTTATGTGCGCAGCAGGATGTGCGCCGCAGGATGTGCGCCCCACAGAATTTGCGCCCCACATTATGTGCAAGCACAGTTTTTTTATTAATTTGATTTAAAAAAAAAAAATTGTAAATTGTTTTTAATATTATTTTTATTTATGTGCGCCGCAGGATGTGCGCCCCACAGAATTTGCGCCCCACAGGATGTGCAAGCACAGTTTTTTTATTAATTTGATTTAAATATTTTTTTTTGTAAAAATGTTTTAACATTATTTTTATTTATATGCGCAGCAGGATGTGCGCCGCAGGATGTGCGCCCCACAGAATTTGCGCCCCACAGGATGTTCAAGCACAGTTTTTTTAATAATTTGTTTTAAATATTTTTTTTTGTAAAAATGTTTTAATATTATTTTTATTTATGTGCGCAGCAGGAGGTGCGCCCCACAGAATTTGCGCCCCACAGGATGTGCAAGCACAGTTTTTTTATTAATTTGATTTAAATATTTTTTTTTGTAAAAATGTTTTATTTTATTTTTATTTATGTGCGCAGCAGGATGTGCGCCCCACAGAATTTGCGCCCCACAGGATGTGCAAGCACAGTTTTTTTATTTATTTGATTTAAAAAAAAAAATTGTAATTTGTTTTTAATATTATTTTTATTTATGTGCGCAGCAGGATGTGTGCCGCAGGATGTGCGCCCCACATAATTTGCGCCCCACAGGATGTGCAAGCACATTTTTTTATTAATTTGATTTAAATATTTTTTTTTTGTAAAAATGTTTTAATATTATTTTTATTTATTTGCGCAGCAGGATGTGCGCCGCAGGATGTGCGCCCCACATAATTTGCGCCCCACAGGATGTGCAAGGACAGTTTTTTTATTAATTTGATTTAAATATTTTTTTTGTAAAAATGTTTTAATATTATTTTTATTTATGTGCGCAGCAGGATGTGCGCCGCAGGATGTGCGCCCCACAGGATGTGCAAGCAAGGTTTTTTATTAGTTATATTTAAATATTTTTTTTGTAAAAATGTTTTAATATTATTTTTATTCATGTGCACAGCAGGATGTGCGCCCCACATAATTTGCGCGCCACAGGATGTTCAAGCACAGTTTTTTTATTAATTTGATTTAAAAAAAAAAATTGTAATTTGTTTTTAATATTATTTTTATTTATGTGCGCAGCAGGATGTGCGCCGCAGGATGTGCGCCCCACAGAATTTGCGCCCCACATTATGTGCAAGCACAGTTTTTTTATTAATTTGATTTAAAAAAAAAAAATTGTAAATTGTTTTTAATATTATTTTTATTTATGTGCGCCGCAGGATGTGCGCCCCACAGAATTTGCGCCCCACAGGATGTGCAAGCACAGTTTTTTTATTAATTTGATTTAAATATTTTTTTTTGTAAAAATGTTTTAATATTATTTTTATTCATGTGCGCCCCACAGAATTTGCGCCCCACAGGATGTGCAAGGACAGTTTTTTTATTAATTTGATTTTAAAAAAAAAATTGTAATTTGTTTTCAATATTATTTTTATTCATGTGCGCAGCAGGATGTGCGCCCCACAGAATTTGTGCCCCACAGAATTTGCGCCCCACAGGATGTGCAAGCACAGTTTTTTTATTAATTTGATTTAAATATATTTTTTTGTAAAAATGTTTTAATATTATTTTTATTCATGTGCGCAGCAGGATGTGCGCCGCAGGATGTGCGCCCCACAGAATTTATGCCCCACAGGATGTGCAAGCACAGTTTTTTTATTAATTTGATTTAAAAAAAAAATTGTAATTTGTTTTTAATATTATTTTTATTTATGTGCGCAGCAGGATGTGCGCCGCAGGATGTGCGCCCCACAGAATTTATGCCCCACAGGATGTGGAAGCACAGTTTTTTTATTAATTTGATTTAAATATTTTTTTTTGTAAAAATGTTTTAATATTATTTTTATTTATGTGCGCAGCAGGATGTGCGCCGCAGGATGTGCGCCCCACAGAATTTGCGCCCCACAGAATTTGCGCCCCACAGGATGTGCAAGCACAGTTTTTTTATTTATTTGATTTAAATATATTTTTTTGTAAAAATGTTTTAATATTATTTTTATTCATGTGCACAGCAGGATGTGCGCCGCAGGATGTGCGCCCCACATAATTTGCGCGCCACAGGATGTTCAAGCACAGTTTTTTTATTAATTTGATTTAAAAAAAAAAAATTGTAAATTGTTTTTAATATTATTTTTATTCATGTGCGCAGCAGGATGTGCGCCGCAGGATGTGCGCCCCACATTGAATTTGCGCCCCACAGGATGTGCAAGGACAGTTTTTTTATTAATTTGATTAAAATATTTTTTTGTAAAAATGTTTTAATATTATTTTTATTTATGTGCGCAGCAGGATGTGCGCCGCAGGATGTGCGCCCCACAGAATTTGCGCCCCACAGGATGTGCATGGACAGTTTTTTTATTAATTTGATTTAAAAAAAAAATTGTAATTTGTTTTTAATATTATTTTTATTTATGTGCGCAGCAGGATGTGCGCCGCAGGATGTGCGCCCCACAGAATTTGCGCTCCACAAAATTTGCGCCCCACAGGATGTGCAAGCAAGGTTTTTTATTAGTTATATTTAAATATTTTTTTTTGTAAAAATGTTTTAATATTATTTGTATTAATGAGCGCAGCTGCATGTGCGCCCCACAGAATTTGCGCCCCACAGGATGTGCAAGCACAGTTTTTTTATTAATTTGATTTAAATATTTTTTTTTGTAAAAATGTTTTAATATTATTTTTATTCATGTGCGCAGCAGGATGTGCGCCCCACAGAATTTGCGCCCCACAGGATGTGCAAGCACAGTTTTTTTATTAATTTGATTTAAAAAAAAAAAATTGTAAATTGTTTTTTAATATTATTTTTATTTATGTGCGCAGCAGGATGTGCGCCGCAGGATGTGCGCCCCACAGAATTTGCGCCCCAAAGGATGTGCAAGCACAGTTTTTTTATTAATTTGATTTAAATATTTTTTTTTGTGAAAATGTTTTCATATTATTTGTATTAATGTGCGCAGCTGGATGTGCGCCGCAGGATGTGCGCCCCACAGAATTTGCGCCCCACAGGATGTGCAAGCACAGTTTTTGTTATTAATTTGATTTAAAAAAAAAAAATTGTAATTTCTTTTTAAAATTATTTTTATTTATGTGCGCAGCAGGATGTGCGCTGCAGGATGTGCGCCCCACAAAATTTGCGCCCCACAGGATGTGCAAGCACAGTTTTTTATTAATTTGAGTTAAATATTTTTTTTTGTAAAAATGTTTTAATATTATTTTCATTTATGTGGGCAGCAGGATATGCGCCGCAGGATGTGCGCCCCACAGAATTTGCGCCCCACATAATTGCGCCCCACAGGATGTGCAAGCACAGTTTTTTTATTAATTTGATTTAAAAAAAAAAATTGTAAATTTTTTTTAATTTTATTTTTATTTATTTGCGCAGCAGGATGTGCGCTGCAGGATGTGCGCCCCACAGAATTTGCGCCCCACAGGATGTGCAAGCACAGTTTTTTTATTAATTTGATTTAAATATTTTTTTTTGTAAAAATGTTTTAATATTATTTTTATTTATGTGCGCAGCAGGATGTGCGCCGCAGGATGTGCGCCCCACAGGATGTGCAAGCACAGTTTGTTTATTAATTTGATTTAAAAAAAAAAATTGTAATTTGTTTTTAAAAAAATAATTTTATTTATGTGCGCAGCAGGATGTGCGCCGCAGGATGTGCGCCCAACAGAATTTGCGCCCCACAGGATGTGCAAGCACAGTTTGTTTATTAATTTGATTTAAAAAAAAAATTGTAATTTGTTTTTAATATTATTTTTATTTATTTGCACAGCAGGATGTGCGCCCCACATAATTTTTGCCCCACAGGATGTGCAAGCACAGTTTTTTTATTAGTTATATTTAAATATTTTTTTTTTGTAATAATGTTTTAATATTATTTTTATTTATGTGCGCAGCAGGATGTGCGCCGCAGGATGTGCGCCCAACAGAATTTGCGCCCCACAGGATGTGCAAGCACAGTTTGTTTATTAATTTGATTTAAAAAAAAAAATTGTAATTTGTTTTTAATATTATTTTTATTTATTTGCACAGCAGGATGTGCGCCCCACAGAATTTGCGCCCCACAGGATGTGCAAGCACAGTTTTTTTATTAATTTGATTTAAATATTTTTTTTTGTAAAAATGTGTTAATATTATTTTTATTCATGTGCGCAGCAGGATTTGCGCCGCAGGATGTGCGCCCCACACAATTTGCGCTCCACAGGATGTGCAAGGACAGTTTTTTTATTAATTTGATTTAAAAAAAAAAAATTGTAATTTGTTTTTAATATTATTTTTATTTATGTGCGCAGCAGGATGTGCGCCCCACAGAATTTGCGCCCCACAGGATGTGCAAGCACATTTTTTTTATTAATTTGATTTAAATATTTTTTTTTGTAAAAATGTTTTAATATTATTTTTATTCTTGTGCGCAGCAGGATTTGCGGCGCAGGATGTGCGCCCCACAGAATTTGCGCCCCACAGGATGTGCAAGGACAGTTTTTTTATTAATTTGATTTAAAAAAAAAATTGTAATTTGTTTTTAATATTATTTTTATTCATGTGCGCAGCAGGATGTGCGCCGCAGGATGTGCGCCCCACATAATTTGTGCCCCACAGGATGTGCAAGCACAGTTTTTTTATTAATTTGATTTAAATATTTTTTTTTGGAAAAATGTTTTAATATTATTTTTATTTATGTGCACAGCAGAATGTGCGCCCCACAGAATTTGCGCCCCACAGGATGTGCAAGCACAGTTTTTTTATTAATCTGATTTAAAAAAAAAAAATTGTAAATTGTTTTTAATATTATTTTTATTTATGTGCGCAGCAGGATGTGCGCCACAGGATGTGCGCCCCACAGAATTTGCGCCCCACAGGATGTGCAAGCACAGTTTTTTTATTAATTTGATTTAAATATTTTTTTTTGTAAAAATGTTTTAATATTATTTTTATTCATGTGCGCAGCAGGATGTGTGCCGCAGGATGTGCGCCCCACATAATTTGCGCCCCACAGGATGTGCAAGCACAGTTTTTTTATTAATTTGATTTAAATATTTTTTTTTGTAAAAATGTTTTAATATTATTTTTATTTATGTGCGCAGCAGGATGTGCGCCGCAGGATGTGCGCCCCACAGGATGTGCAAGGACAGTTTTTTTATTAATTTGATTTAAATATTTTTTTTGTAAAAATGTTTTAATATTATTTTTATTTATGTGCGCAGCAGGATTTGCGCGGCAGGATGTGCGCCCCACATAATTTGCGCCCCACAGGATGTGCAAGGACAGTTTTTTTATTAATTTGATTTAAAAAAAAAAAGTTGTAATTTGTTTTTAATATTATTTTTATTTATGTGCGCAGCAGGATGTTCGTGAGAAGGATGTGTGCCCGACAGAATTTGCGCCCCACAGGATGTGCAAGCACAGTTTGTTTATTAATTTGATTTAAAAAAAAAAAATTGTAAATTGTTTTTAATATTATTTTTATTTATGTGCGCAGCAGGATGTGCGCCGCAGGATGTGCGCCCCACATAATTTGCGCCCCACAGGATGTGCAAGCACATTTTTTTTATTAATTTGATTTAAAAAAAAAAAATTGTAAACTTTTTTTAATTTTATTTTTATTTATTTGCACAGCAGGATGTGCAAGCACAGTTTTTTTTTTAATTTGATATAAATATTTTTTTTTGTAAAAATGTTTTAATATTATTTTTATTTATGTGCGCAGCAGGATGTGCGCCGCAGGATGTGAGCCCCACAGAATTTGCGCCCCACAGGATGTGCAATGACAGTTTTTTTATTAATTTGATTTAAATATTTTTTTTGTAAAAATGTTTTAATATTATTTTTATTTATGTGCGCAGCAGGATGTGCGCCGCAGAATGTGCGCCCCACAGAATTTGCGCCCCACAGGATGTGCAAGCACAGTTTGTTTATTAATTTGATTTAAAAAAATAATTGTAATTTGTTTTTAATATTATTTTTATTTATGTGCGCAGCAGGATGTGCGCCGCAGGATGTGCGCCCCACATAATTTGCGCCCCACAGGATGTGCAAGCACAGTTTTTTTATTAATTTGATTTTAAAAAAAAAACTTGTAAATTTGTTTCAATATTATTTTTATTTATGTGCGCAGCAGGATGTGCAAGCACAGTTTTTTTATTAATTTGATTTAAATGTATTTTTTTGTAAAAATGTTTTAATATTATTTTTATTTATGTGCGCAGCAGGATGTGCGCCGCAGGATGTGCGCCCCACATAATTTGCGCCCCACAGGATGTGCAAGCACATTTTTTTTATTAATTTGATTTAAAAAAAAAAAAATTGTAGTTTGTTTTTAATATTATTTTTATTTATGTGCTCAGCAGGATGTGCGCAGCAGGATTTGCGCCCCACAGAATTTGTGCCCCACAGGATGTGCAAGGACAGTTTTTTTATTAATTTGATTTAAATATTTTTTTTTGTAAAAATGTTTTAATATGATTTTTATTTATGTGCGCAGCAAGATGTGCGCCGCAGGATGTGCGCCCCACAGAATTTGCGCCCCACAGGATGTGCAAGGACAGTTTTGTTATTAATTTGATTTAAAAAAAAAAAGTTGTAATTTGTTTTTAATATTATTTTTATTTATGTGCGCAGCAGGATGTGCGTGAGAAGGATTTGCGCCCCACAGAATTTGCGCCCCACAGGATGTGCAAGGACAGTTTTTTTATTAATTTGATTTTAAAAAAAAAATTGTAATTTGTTTTTAATATTATTTTTATTTATGTGCGCAGCAGGATGTGCGCCGCAGGATGTGCGCCCCACAGAATGTGCGCCCCACAGGATGTGCAAGCACAGTTTTTTTATTAATTTGATTTAAATATTTTTTTTTGTAAAAATGTTTTAATATTATTTTTATTTATGTGCGCAGCAGGATGTGCGCCACAGGATGTGCGCCCCACAGAATTTGCGCCCCACAGGATGTGCAAGGACAGTTTTTTTATTAATTTGATTTAAAAAAAAAAAATTGTAATTTGTTTTTAATATTATTTTTATTTATGTGCGCAGCAGGATGTGCGCCGCAGGATGTGCGCCCCACATAATTTGCGCCCCACAGGATGTGCAAGCACATTTTTTTTATTAATTTGATTTAAAAAAAAAAATTGTAAATTTTTTTTTATTTTATTTTTATTTATTTGCACAGCAGGATGTGCGCCCCACATAATTTGCGCCCCACAGGATGTGCAAGCACAGTTTTTTTATTAATTTGATTTAAATATTTTTTTTTGTAAAAATGTTTTATTTTATTTTTATTTATGTGCGCAGCAGGATATGCGCCGCAGGATGTGCGCCCCACAGAATTTGCGCCCCACAGGATGTGCAAGGACAGTTTTTTTATTAATTTGATTTAAATATTTTTTTTGTAAAAATGTTTTAATATTATTTTTATTTATGTGCGCAGCAGGATGTGCGCCACAGGATGTGCGCCCCACATAATTTGCGCCCCACAGGATGTGCAAGCACAGTTTTTTTATTAATTTGATTTAAAAAAAAAAAAAATTGTAAATTGTTTTTAATATTATTTTTATTAATGTGCGCAGCTGGATGTGCGCCCCACAGAATTTGCGCCCCACAGGATGTGCAAGCACAGTTTTTTTATTAATTTGATTTAAAAAAAAAAATTGTAATTTGTTTTTAATATTATTTTTATTTATGTGCGCAGCAGGATGTGCGCCGCAGGATGTGCGCCCCACAGAATTTATGCCCCACAGGATGTGCAAGCACAGTTTTTTTATTAATTTGATTTAAATATTTTTTTTTGTGAAAATGTTTTAATATTATTTTTATTTATGTGCAAAGCAGGATGTGCACCGCAGGATGTGCGCCCCACAGAATTTGCGCCCCACAGGATGTGCAAGGACAGTTTTTTTATTAATTTGATTTAAATATTTTTTTTGTAAAAATGTTTTAATATTATTTTTATTTTTGTGCGCAGCAGGATGTGCGCCGCAGGATGTGCGCCCCACAGAATTTGCGCCCCACAGGATGTGCAAGCACAGTTTTTTTATTTATTTGATTTAAATATATTTTTTTGTAAAAATGTTTTAATATTATTTTTATTCATGTGCACAGCTGGATGTGCGCCGCAGGATGTGCGCCCCACATAATTTGCGCGCCACAGGATGTTCAAGCACAGTTTTTTTATTAATTTGATTTAAAAAAAAAAATTGTAATTTGTTTTTAATATTATTTTTATTTATGTGCGCAGCAGGATGTGCGCCGCAGGATGTGCGCCCCACAGAATTTGCGCCCCACATTATGTGCAAGCACAGTTTTTTTATTAATTTGATTTAAAAAAAAAAAATTGTAAATTGTTTTTAATATTATTTTTATTTATGTGCGCAGCAGGATGTGCGCCGCAGGATGTGCGCCCCACAGAATTTGCGCCCCACAGGATGTGCAAGCACAGTTTTTTTATTTATTTGATTTTAAATGTAAAAATGTTTTAATATTATTTTTATTCATGTGCACAGCAGGATGTGCGCCGCAGGATGTGCGCCCCACAGAATTTGCGCCCCACAGGATGTGCAACCACAGTTTTTTTATTAATTTGATTTAAATATTTTTTTTTGTAAAAATGTTTTATTTTATTTTTATTTATGTGCGCAGCAGGATGTGCGCCGCAGGATGTGCGCCCCAAAGAATTTGCGCCCCACAGGATGTGCAAGGACAGTTTTTTTATTAATTTGATTTAAAAAAAAAATAAATTGTAAATTGTTTTTAATATTATTTTTATTAATGTGCGCAGCTGGATGTGCGCCCCACATAATTTGCGCCCCACAGGATGTGCAAGCAAGGTTTTTTATTAGTTATATTTAAATATTTTTTTTTGTAAAAATGTTTTAATATTATTTTTATTCATGTGCACAGCAGGATGTGCGCCGCAGGATGTGCGCCCCACAGAATTTGCGCCCCACAGGATGTGCAAGCACAGTTTTTTTATTTATTTGATTTACATATATTTTTTTGTAAAAATGTTTTATTTTATTTTTATTTATGTGCGCAGCAGGATATGCGCCGCAGGATGTGCGCCCCACAGAATTTGCGCCCCACAGGATGTGCAAGGACAGTTTTTTTATTAATTTGATTTAAATATTTTTTTTGTAAAAATGTTTTAATATTATTTTTATTTATGTGCGCAGCAGGATGTGCGCCACAGGATGTGCGCCCCACATAATTTGCGCCCCACAGGATGTTCAAGCACAGTTTTTTTAATAATTTGATTTAAATATTTTTTTTTGTAAAAATGTTTTAATATTATTTTTATTTATGTGCGCAGCAGGATCTGCGCCGCAGGATGTGCGCCCCAAAGAATTTGCGCCCCACAGGATGTGCAAGCACAGTTTTTTTATTAATTTGATTTAAAAAAAAAAAAAATTGTAAATTGTTTTTAATATTATTTTTATTAATGTGCGCAGCTGGATGTGCGCCCCACAGAATTTGCGCCCCACAGGATGTGCTAGCACAGTTTTTTTATTAATTTGATTTAAATATTTTTTTTGTAAAAATGTTTTAATATTATTTTTATTCATGTGCGCAGCAGGATGTGCGCCGCAGGATGTGCGCCCCACAGAATTTGCGCCCCACAGGATGTGCAAGCACAGTTTTTTTATTAATATGATTTAAAAAAAAAAAATTGTAAATTGTTTTTAATATTATTTTTATTTATGTGCACAGCAGGATGTGCGCCGCAGGATGTGCGCCCCACAGAATTTGCGCCCCACAGGATGTGCAAGCACAGTTTTTTTATTAATTTGATTTAAATATTTTTTTTTGTTAAAATGTTTTAATATTATTTTTATTTATGTGCGCAGCAGGATGTGCGCCGCAGGATGTGCGCCCCACAGAATTTGCGCCCCACAGGATGTGCAAGGACAGTTTTTTTATTAATTTGATTTAAAAAAAAAAAATTGTAATTTGTTTTTAATATTATTTTTATTAATGTGCGCCGCAGGATGTGCGCCCCACAGGATGTTCAAGCACAGTTTTTTTAATAATTTGATTTAAATATTTTTTTTTGTAAAAATGTTTTAATATTATTTTTATTTACGTGCGCAGCAGGATGTGCGCCGCAGGATGTGCGCAGCAGGATGTGCGCCGCAAGATGTGCGCCCCACAGAATTTGCGCCCCACAGGATGTGCAAGCACAGTTTTTTTATTAATTTGATTTAAAAAAAAAATGTTGTAAATTTTTTTTAATTTTATTTTTATTTATTTGCGCAGCAGGATGTGCGCTGCAGGATGTGCGCCCCACATAATTTGCGCCCCACAGGATGTGCAAGCAAGGTTTTTTATTAGTTATATTTAAATATTTTTTTTTGTAAAAATGTTTTAATATTATTTTTATTTATGTGCGCAGCAGGATGTGCGCCGCAGGATGTGCGCCCCACAGAATTTGCGCCCCACAGGATGTGCAAGCACAGTTTTTTTATTTATTTGATTTTAAATGTAAAAATGTTTTAATATTATTTTTATTCATGTGCACAGCAGGATGTGCGCCGCAGGATGTGCGCCCCACAGAATTTGCGCCCCACAGGATGTGCAACCACAGTTTTTTTATTAATTTGATTTAAATATTTTTTTTTGTAAAAATGTTTTATTTTTTATTTTTATTTATGTGCGCAGCAGGATGTGCGCCGCAGGATGTGCGCCCCAAAGAATTTGCGCCCCACAGGATGTGCAAGGACAGTTTTTTTATTAATTTGATTTAAAAAAAAAAAAAATTGTAAATTGTTTTTAATATTATTTTTATTAATGTGCGCAGCTGGATGTGCGCCCCACATAATTTGCGCCCCACAGGATGTGCAAGCAAGGTTTTTTATTAGTTATATTTAAATATTTTTTTTTGTAAAAATGTTTTAATATTATCTTTATTTATGTGCGCAGCAGGATGTGCGCCGCAGGATGTGCTCCCCACAGAATTTGCGCCCGACAGGATGTGCAAGCACAGTTTTTTTATTTATTTGATTTAAATATATTTTTTTGTAAAAATGTTTTAATATTATTTTTATTCATGTGCACAGCAGGATGTGCGCCGCAGGATGTGCGCCCCTCAGAATTTGCGCCCCACAGGATGTGCAAGCACAGTTTTTTTATTTATTTGATTTACATATATTTTTTTGTAAAAATGTTTTAATATTATTTTTATTCATGTGCACAGCAGGATGTGCGCCGCAGGATGTGCGCCCCACAGGATGTGCAAGCACAGTTTTTTTATTAATATGATTTAAAAAAAAAAAATTGTAAATTGTTTTTAATATTATTTTTATTTATGTGCGCAGCAGGATGTGCGCCACAGGATGTGCGCCCCACATAATTTGCGCCCCACAGGATGTTCAAGCACAGTTTTTTTAATAATTTGATTTAAATATTTTTTTTTGTAAAAATGTTTTAATATTATTTTTATTTATGTGCGCAGCAGGATCTGCGCCGCAGGATGTGCGCCCCAAAGAATTTGCGCCCCACAGGATGTGCAAGCACAGTTTTTTTATTAATTTGATTTAAAAAAAAAAAAAATTGTAAATTGTTTTTAATATTATTTTTATTAATGTGCGCAGCTGGATGTGCGCCCCACAGAATTTGCGCCCCACAGGATGTGCAAGCACAGTTTTTTTATTAATTTGATTTAAATATTTTTTTTGTAAAAATGTTTTAATATTATTTTTATTCATGTGCGCAGCAGGATGTGCGCCGCAGGATGTGCGCCCCACAGAATTTGCGCCCCACAGGATGTGCAAGCACAGTTTTTTTATTAATATGATTTAAAAAAAAAAAATTGTAAATTGTTTTTAATATTATTTTTATTTATGTGCGCAGCAGGATGTGCGCCGCAGGATGTGCGCCCCACAGAATTTGCGCCCCACAGGATGTGCAAGCACAGTTTTTTTATTAATTTGATTTAAAAAAAAAATATTGTAAATTTTTTTTAATTTAATTTTTATTTATTTGCGCAGCAGGATGTGCGCTGCAGGATGTGCGCCCCACATAATTTGCGCCCCACAGGATGTGCAAGCAAGGTTTTTTATTAGTTATATTTAAATATTTTTTTTTGTAAAAATGTTTTAATATCATTTTTATTCATGTGCGCAGCAGGATGTGCGCCACAGGATGTGCGCCCCACAGAATTTGCGCCCCAGAGGATGTGCAAGCACAGTTTTTTTATTAATTTGATTTAAAAAAAAAAAAAATTGTAAATTGTTTTTAATATTATTTTTATTAATGTGCGCAGCTGGATGTGCGCCCCACAGAATTTGCGCCCCACAGGATGTGCAAGAACAGTTTTTTTATTAATTTGATTTTAAAAAAAAAATTGTAATTTGTTTTTAATATTATTTTTATTTATGTGCGCAGCAGGATGTGCGCCGCAGCATGTGCGCCCCACATAATTTGCGCCCCACAGGATGTGCAAGCACAGTTTTTTTATTAATTTGATTTAAAAAAAAAAAAATTGTAATTTGTTTTTAATATTATTTTTATTCATGTGCGCAGCAGGATGTGCGCCGCAGGATGTGCGCCCCACAGTATTTGCGCCCCACAGGATGTGCAAGCACAATTTTTTTATTAATTTGATTTAAATATTTCTTTTTGTAAAAATGTTTTATTTTATTTTTATTTATGTGCGCAGCAGGATGTGCGCCGCAGGATGTGCGCCCCAAAGAATTTGCGCCCCACAGGATGTGCAAGCACAGTTTTTTTATTAATTTGATTTAAAAAAAAAAAAATTGTATTTTGTTTTTAATATTATTTTTATTTATGTGCACAGCAGGATGTGCGCTGCAGGATGTGCGCCCCACATAATTTGCGCCCCACAGGACGTGCAAGGACAGTTTTTTTATTAATTTGATTTAAAAAAAAAAAATTGTAAATTTTTTTTAATTTTATTTTTATTTATTTGCGCTGCAGGATGTGCGCCCCACAGGATGTGCAAGCAAGGTTTTTTATTAGTTATATTTAAATATTTTTTTTTGTAAAAATGTTTTAATATTATTTTTATTTATGTGCGCAGCAGGATGTGCGCCGCAGGATGTGCGCCCCACAGAATTTGCGCCCCACAGGATGTGCAAGCACAGTTTTTTTATTTGTTTGATTTAAATACATTTTTTTGTAAAAATGTTTTAATATTATTTTTATTCATGTGCACAGCAGGATGTGCGCCGCAGGATGTGCGCCCCACAGAATTTGCGCCTCACAGGATGTGCAAGCACAGTTTTTTTATTAATTTGATTTAAATATTTTTTTTGTAAAAATGTTTTAATATTATTTTTATTTATGTGCGCAGCAGGATGTGCGCCGCAGGATGTGCGCCCTACAGAATTTGCGCCCCACAGGATGTGCAAGCACAGTTTTTTTATTAATTTGATTTAAAAAAAAAAAATTGTAAATTGTTTTTAATATTATTTTTATTTATGTGCGCAGCAGGATGTGCGCTGCAGCATGTGCGCCCCACAGAATTTGCGCCCCACAGGATGTGCAAGCACAGTTTTTTTATTAATTTGATTTAAAAAAAAAAAATTGTAAATTGTTTTTAATATTATTTTTATTTATGTGCGCAGCAGGATGTGCGCTGCAGCATGTGCGCCCCACAGAATTTGCGCCCCACAGGATGTGCAAGCACAGTTTTTTTATTAATTTGATTTTAAAAAAAAAATTGTAATTTGTTTTTAATATAATTTTTATTTATGTGCGCAGCAGGATGTGCGCCGCAGGATGTGCGCCCCACAGAATTTGCGCCCCACAGGATGTGCATGGACAGTTTTTTATTAATTTGATTTAAATATTTTTTTTTGTAAAAATGTTTTAATATTATTTTTATTTATTTGCGCAGCAGGATGTGCGCTGCAGGATGTGCGCACCACATAATTTGCGCCCCAGAGGATGTGCAAGCACAGTTTTTTTATTAATTTGATTTAAATATTTTTTTTTGTAAAAATGTTTTATTTCATTTTTATTTATGTGCGCAGCAGGATGTGCGCCGCAGGATGTGCGCCCCACAGAATTTGCGCCCCACAGGATGTGCAACCACAGTTTTTTTATTAATTTGATTTTTAAAAAAAAAAAATTGTAAATTGTTTTTAATATTATTTTTATTAATTTGCGCAGCTGGATGTGCGCCCCACATAATTTGCGCCCCACAGGATGTGCAAGGACAGTTTTTTTATTAATTTGATTTTTAAAAAAAATTGTAATTTGTTTTTAATATTATTTTTATCTATGTGCGCAGCAGGATGTGCGCCCCACAGAATTTGCGCCCCACAGGATGTGCAAGCACAGTTTTTTTATTAATTTGATTTAAATATTTTTTTTTGTAAAAATGTTTTACTATTATTTTTATTCATGTGCGCAGCAGGATGTGCGCAGCTGGATGTGCGCTGAAGGATGTGCGCCCCACAAAATTTGCGCCCCACAGGATGTGCAAGGACAGTTTTTTTATTAATTTGATTTAAAAAAAAAAATTGTAATTTGTTTTTAATATTATTTTTATTTATGTGCGCAGCAGGATGTGCGCTGCAGGATGTGCGCCCCACAGAATTTGCGCCCCACAGGATGTGCAAGCACAGTTTTTTTATTAATTTGATTTAAATATTTTTTTTGTAAAAATGTTTTAATATTATTTTTATTTCATGTGCGCAGCAGGATGTGCTCTTCAGGATGTGCGCCCCACAGAATTTGCGCCCCACAGGATGTTCAAGCACAGTTTTTTTAATAATTTGATGTAAATATTTTTTTTTGTAAAAATGTTTTAATATTATTTTTATTTATGTGCGCAGCAGGATGTGCGCCGCAGGATGTGCGCCCCACAGAATTTGCGCCCCACAGGATGTGCAAGCACAGTTTTTTTATTAATTTGATTTAAAAAAAAAAAAATTGTAAATTGTTTTTAATACTATTTTTATTAATGTGCGCAGCTGGATGTGCGCCCCACAGAATTTGCGCCCCACAGGATGTGCAAGCACAGTTTTTTTATTAATTTGATTTAAAAAAAAAAAAATTGTAAATTGTTTTTAATACTATTTTTATTAATGTGCGCAGCTGGATGTGCGCCCCACAGAATTTGCGCCCCACAGGATGTGCAAGCACAGTTTTTTATTAATTTGATTTAAATATTTTTTTTTGTAAAAATGTTTTAACATTATTTTTATTTATGTGCGCAGTAGGATATGCGCCGCAGGATGTGCGCCCCACAGAATTTGCGCCCCACAGGATGTGCAAGCAAGGTTTTTTATTAGTTATATTTAAATATTTTTTTTTGTAAAAATGTTTTAATATTATTTTGATTCATGTGCGCAGCAGGATGTGCGCCACAAGATGTGCAAGCACAGTTTTTTTATTAATTTGATTTAAAAAAAAATAATTGTAAATTGTTTTTAATATTATTTTTATTTATTTGCGCAGCAGGATGTGCGCCGCAGGATGTGCGCCCCACAGAATTTGCGCCGCACAGGATGTGCAAGCACAGTTTTTTTATTAATTTGATTTAAATATTTTTTTTTGTAAAAATGTTTTAATATTATTTTTATTTATGTGCGCAGCAGGATGTGTGCCGCAGGATGTGCGCCCCACAGAATTTGCGCCCCACAGGATGTGCAAGCACAGTTTTTTTATTAATTTGATTTAAAAAAAAAAATTGTAAATTTTTTTTAATTTCATTTTTATTCATGTGCGCAGCAGGATGTGCGCCGCAGGATGTGCGCCCCACATAATTTGCGCTCCACAGGATGTGCAAGCAAGGTTTTTTATTAGTTATATTTAAATATTTTTTTTTGTAAAAATGTTTTAATATTATTTTTATTCATGTGCGCAGCAGGATGTGCGCCCCACAGAATTTGCGCCCCACAGGATGTGCAAGGACAGTTTTTTTATTAATTTGATTTAAAAAAAAAAAAATGTAATTTGTTTTTAATATTATTTTTATTTATGTGCGCAGCAGGATGTGCGCCGCAGGATGTGCGCCCCACAGAAATTGCGCCCCACAGGATGTGCAAGGACAGTTTTTTTATTAATTTGATTTAAAAAAAAAAATTGTAATTTGTTTTTAATATTATTTTTATTTATGTGCGCAGCAGGATGTGCGCCGCAGGATGTGCGCCCCACAGAAATTGCGCCCCACAGGATGTGCAAGCACATTTTTTTTATAAATTTGATTTAAAAAAAAAAACTTGTAAATTTTTTTTAATTTTATTTTTATTTATTTGCGCAGCAGGATGTGCGCTGCAGGATGTGCGCCGCAAGATGTGCGC
Organism: Pleuronectes platessa; assembly: GCF_947347685.1. NCBI lineage: Eukaryota > Metazoa > Chordata > Actinopteri > Pleuronectiformes > Pleuronectidae > Pleuronectes > Pleuronectes platessa. The sequence goes on along the minus strand of NW_026518871.1, from coordinate 961,988 downwards.
CCCACATAATTTGCGCCCCACAGGATGTGCAAGCACAGTTTTTTTATTAATTTGATTTAAAAAAAAAAACTTGTAAATTTGTTTCAATATTATTCTTATTTATGTGCGCAGCAGGATGTGTAACGCAGGATGTGCGCCCCACAGAATTTGTGCCCCACAGGATGTGCAAGCACAGTTTTTTTATTTATTTGATTTAAATATTTTTTTTTGTAAAAATGTTTTAACATTATTTTTATTTATATGCGCAGCAGGATGTGCGCCCCACAGAATTTGCGCCCCACAGGATGTGCAAGCACAGTTTTTTTATTAATTTGATTTAAATACATTTTTTTGTAAAAATGTTTTAATATTATTTTTATTTATGTGCGCAGCAGGATGTGCGCCGCAGGATGTGCGCCCCACATAATTTGCGCCCCACAGGATGTGCAAGCACATTTTTTTTATTAATTTGATTTAAAAAAAAAAATTATAAATTTTTTTTAATTTTATTTTTATTTATTTGCGCAGCAGGATGTGCGCTGCAGGATGTGCGCCCCACATAATTTGCACCCCACAGGATGTGCAAGCACAGTTTTTTTATTAGTTATATTTAAATATTTTTTTTTGTAAAAATGTTTTAATATTATTTTTATTTATGTGCGCAGCAGGATGTGCGCCGCAAGATGTGCGCCCCACAGAATTTGCGCCCCACAGGATGTGCAAGCACAGTTTTTTTATTAATTTGATTTAAAAAAAAAAACTTGTAAATTTGTTTCAATATTATTTTTATTTATGTGCGCAGCAGGATGTGTAACGCAGGATGTGCGCCCCACAGGATGTGCAAGCACAGTTTTTTATTAATTTGATTTAAATATTTTTTTTGTAAAAATGTTTTAATATTATTTTTATTTATGTGCGCAGCAGGATGTGCGCCGCAGGATGTGCGCCCCACAGAATTTGCGCCCCACAGGATGTGCAAGCACATTTTTTTTATTAATTTGATTTAAAAAAAAAAATTATAAATTTTTTTTAATTTTATTTTTATTTATGTGCGCAGCAGGATGTGCGCCGCAGGATGTGCGCCCCACAGAATTTGCGCCCCACAGAATTTGCGCCCCACAGGATGTGCAAGCACAGTTTTTTTATTAATTTGATTTAAAAAAAAAAATGTAAATTGTTTTTAATATTATTTTTATTTATGTGCGCAGCAGGATGTGCGCCGCAGGATGTGCGCCCCACATAATTTGCGCCCCACAGGATGTGCAAGCAAGGTTTTTTATTAGTTATATTTAAATATTTTTTTTTGTAAAAATGTTTTAATATTATTTTTATTTATGTGCGCAGCAGGATGTGCGCCGCAGGATGTGCGCCCCACAGAATTTGCGCCCCACAGGATGTGCAAGGACAGTTTTTTTATTAATTTGATTTAAAAAAAAAATTGTAATTTGTTTTTAATATTATTTTTATTTATGTGCGCAGCAGGATGTGTTCCGCAGGATGTGCGCCCCACATAATTTGCGCCCCACAGGATGTTCAAGCACAGTTTTTTTAATAATTTGATTTAAATATTTTTTTTTTTTAAATGTTTTAATATTTTTTTATTTATGTGCGCAGCAGGATGTGCGCTGGTGGATGTGCGCCCCACATAATTTGCGCCCCACAGGATTTGCAAGCACAGTTTTTTTATTAATTTGATTTAAATATTTTTTTTTGTAAAAATGTTTTAATATTTTTTTATTTATGTGCGCAGCAGGATGTGCGCCGCAGGATGTGTGCCCCACAGAATTTGCGCCCCACAGGATGTGCAAGGACAATTTTTTTATTAATTTGATTTTTAAAAAAAAATTGTAATTTGTTTTTAATATTGTTTTTATTTATGTGCGCAGCAGGATGTGCGCCGCATGATGTGCGCCCCACAGAATTTGCGCCCCACAGGATGTGCAAGGACAGTTTTTTTATTAATTTGATTTAAAAAAAAAAATTGTAATTTGTTTTTAATATTATTTTTATTTATGTGCGCAGCAGGATGTGCGCCGCAGGATGTGCGCCCCACAGAATTTGCGCCCCACAGGATGTGCAACCACAGTTTTTTATTAATTTGATTTAAATATTTTTTTCTGTAAAAATGTTTTAATATTATTTTTATTTATGTGCGCAGCAGGATGTGCGCCGCAGGATGTGCGCCCCACATAATTTGCGCCCCACAGGATGTGCAAGCACAGTTTTTTTATTAATTTGATTTAAATATTTTTTTTTGTAAAAATGTTTTAATATTATTTTTATTTATGTGCGCAGCAGGATGCCCCACAGGATGAGCAAGCACAGTTTTTTTATTAATTTGATTTAAAAAAAAAAAATGTAATTTGTTTTTAATATTATTTTTATTCATGTGCGCAGCAGGATGTGCCTCGCAGGATGTGCCCCTCACAGAATTTGCGCCCCACAGGATGTGCAAGCACAGTTTTTTTATTAATTTGATTTAAATATTTTTTTTTGTAAAAATGTTTTAATATTATTTTTATTTATGTGCGCAGCAGGATGTGTACCGCAGGATGTGCGCCCCACAGAATTTACGCCCCACAGGATGTGCAAGCACAGTTTTTTTATTAGTTATATTTAAATATATTTTTTTGTAAAAATGTTTTAATATTATTTTTATTTATGTGCGCAGCAGGATGTGCGCCGCATGATGTGCGCCCCACATAATTTTCGCCCCACAGGATGTGCAAGCACAGTTTTTTTATTAATTTGATTTAAATATTTTTTTTTGTAAAAATGTTTTAATATTATTTTTATTTATGTGCGCAGCAGGATGCCCCACAGGATGAGCAAGCACAGTTTTTTTATTAATTTGATTTAAAAAAAAAAAATGTAATTTGTTTTTAATATTATTTTTATTCATGTGCGCAGCAGGATGTGCCTCGCAGGATGTGCCCCTCACAGAATTTGCGCCCCACAGGATGTGCAAGCACAGTTTTTTTATTAATTTGATTTAAATATTTTTTTTTGTAAAAATGTTTTAATATTATTTTTATTCATGTGCGCAGCAGGATGTGCGCCGCATGATGTTTGCCCCACATAATTTGCGCCCCACAGGATGAGCAAGCACAGTTTTTTTATTAATTTGATTTAAAAAAAAAAAATGTAAATTGTTTTTAATATTATTTTTATTTATGTGCGCAGCAGGATGTGCGCCGCAGTCTGTGCGCCCCACATAATTTGCGCCCCACAGGATGTGCAACCACAGTTTTTTTATTTGTTATATTTAATTATTTTTTTTTGTAAAAATGTTTTAATATTATTTTTATTTATGTGCGCAGCAGGATGTGCGCCGCAGGATGTGCGCCCCACAGAATTTGCGCCCCACAGGATGTGCAAGGACAGTTTTTTTATTAATTTGATTTAAATATTTTTTTTGTAAAAATGTTTTAATATCATTTTTATTTATGTGCGCAGCAGGATGTGCACCGCAGAATGTGCGCCCCTCAGAATTTGTGCCCCACAGGATGTGCAAGCACAGTTTTTTTATTAATTTGATTTAAAAAAAAAATTATAAATTTGTTTTAATTTAATTTTTATATATTTGCGCAGCAGGATGTGCGCCCCACATAATTTGCGCCCCACAGGATGTGCAAGCACAGTTTTTTTATTAATTTGATTTAAATATTTTTTTTTGTAAAAATGTTTTAATATTATTTTTATTTATGTGCGCAGCAGGATGTGCGCCGCAGGATGTGTGCCCCACAGAATTTGCGCCCCACAGGATGTGCAAGGACAATTTTTTTATTAATTTGATTTTTTTAAAAATATTGTAATTTGTTTTTAATATTGTTTTTATTTATGTGCGCAGCAGGATGTGCGCCACAGGATTTGCGCCCCACATAATTTGCGCCCCAAAGAATGTGCAAGCACAGTTTTTTTATTAATTTGATTTTAATATATTTTTTGTAAAAATGTTTTAATATTATTTTTATTTATGTGCACAGCAGGATGTGCGCCGCAGGATGTGCGCCCAACATAATTTGCACCCCACAGGATGTGCAAGCACAGTTTTTTTATTAATTTGATTTAAAAAAAACAAAATTGTAAATTTTTTTTAATTTTATTTTTATTTATTTGCGCAGCAGGATGTGCGCTGCAGGATGTGCGCCCCACAGAATTTGCGCCCCACAGGATGTGCAAGGACAGTTTTTTTATTAATTTGATTTAAATATTTTTTTGTAAAAATGTTTTAATATAATTTGTATTTATGTGCGCCGCAGGATGTGCGCCGCAGGATGTGCGCCCCACAGAATTTGCGCCCCACAGGATGTGCAAGGACAGTTTTTTTATTAATTTGATTTAAAAAAAAAATTGTAATTTGTTTTTAATATTATTTTTATTTATGTGCGCAGCAGGATGTGCGCCGCATGATGTGCGCCCCACATAATTTGCGCCCCACAGGATGAGCAAGCACAGTTATTTTATTAATTGTTTTAAATATTTTTTTTGTAAAGATGTTTTAATATTATTTTTATTTATGTGCGCAGCAGGATGTGCGCCGCATGATGTGCGTCCCACAGGATGTGCAAGCACAGTTTTTGTATTAATTTGATTTAAATACATTTTTTTGTAAAAATGTTTTAATATTATTTTTATTTATGTGCGCAACCGGATGTGCGCCGCAGGATGTGCGCCCCACAGAATTTGTACCCCACAGGATGTGCAAGGACAGTTTTTTATTAATTTGATTTAAAAAAAAAAAAATTGTAATTTGTTTTTAATATTATTTTTATTTATGTGCGCAGCAGGATGTGCGCCGCATGATGTGTGCCCCACATAATTTGCGCCCCACAGGATGAGCAAGCACAGTTATTTTATTAATTGTTTTAAATATTTTTTTTGTAAAGATGTTTTAATATTATTTTTATTTATGTGCGCAGCAGGATGTGCGCCGCATGATGTGTGCCCCACAGGATGTGCAAGCACAGTTTTTGTATTAATTTGATTTAAATACATTTTTTTGTAAAAATGTTTTAATATTATTTTTATTTATGTGCGCAGCAGGATGTGCGCCGCAGGATGTGCGCCCCACAGAATTTGTACCCCACAGGATGTGCAAGGACAGTTTTTTTATTAATTTGATTTAAAAAAAAAAAAATTGTAATTTGTTTTTAATATTATTTTTATTTATGTGCGCAGCAGGATGTGCGCCGCATGATGTGCGCCCCACATAATTTGCGCCCCACAGGATGTGCAAGCACAGTTTTTTTATTAATTTGATTTAAATATTTTTTTTTGTAAAAATGTTTTAATATTATTTTTATTTATGTGCGCAGCAGGATGTGTGCCGCAGGATGTGCGCCCCACAGAATTTGCGCCCCACAGGATGTGCAAGGACAGTTTTTTTATTAATTTGATTTAAATATTTTTTTTGTAAAAATGTTTTAATATAATTTGTATTTATGTGCGCAGCAGGATGTGTGCCGTAGGATATGCGCCCCACAGGATGTGCAAGCACAGTTTTTTTATTAATTTGATTTTAATATATTTTTTTGTAAAAATGTTTTAATATTATTTTTATTTATGTGCGCAGCAGGATGTGCGCCGCATGATGTGCGCCCCACATAATTTTCGCCCCACAGGATGTGCAAGCACAGTTTTTTTATTAATTTGATTTAAAAAAAAAAAATTGTAAATTTGTTTCAATATTATTTTTATTTATGTGCGCAGCAGGATGTGTGCCGCAGGATGTGCGCCCCACAGAATTTGCGCCCCACAGGATGTGCAAGGACAGTTTTTTTATTAATTTGATTTAAAAAAAAAAAAATGTAATTTGTTTTTAATATTATTTTTATTCATGTGCGCAGCAGGATGTGCGCCCCACAGAATTTGCGCCCCACAGGATGTGCAAGGACAGTTTTTTTATTAATTTGATTTAAAAAAAAAAAAATGTAATTTGTTTTTAATATTATTTTTATTCATGTGCGCAGCAGGATGTGCGCCGCAGGATGTGCGCCCCACAGAATTTGCGCCCCACAGGATGTGCAAGGACAGTTTTTTTATTAATTTGATTTAAAAAAAAAAAAATGTAATTTGTTTTTAATATTATTTTTATTCATGTGCGCAGCAGGATGTGCGCCCCACAGAATTTGCGCCCCACAGGATGTGCAAGCACAGTTTTTTTTTAATTTGATTTAAATATTTTTTTTTGTAAAAATGTTTTAATATTATTTGTATTAATGTGCGCAGCTGGATGTGTGCCGCAGGATGTGCGCCCCACAGAATTTGCGCCCCACAGGATGTGCAAGCACAGTTTTTTTATTAATTTGATTTAAATATTTTTTTTTGTAAAAATGTTTTAATATTATTTTTATTTATGTGCGCAGCAGGATGTGTGCCGCAGGATGTGCGCCCCACAGAATTTGCGCCCCACAGGATGTGCAAAGACAGTTTTTTTATTAATTTGATTTAAATATTTTTTTTGTAAAAATGTTTTAATATTATTTTTATTTATGTGCGCAGCAGGATGTGCGCCCCACAGAATTTGCGCCCCACAGGATGTGCAAGCACAGTTTTTTTATTAATTTGATTTAAAAAAAAATAATTGTAAATTGTTTTTAATATTATTTTTATTTATGTGCGCAGCAGGATGTGCGCCGCAGGATGTGCGCCCCACATAATTTGCGCCCCACAGGATGTGCAAGCACAGTTTTTTTATTAATTTGATTTAAATATTTTTTTTTGTAAAAATGTTTTAATATTATTTTTTTTTATGTGCGCAGCAGGATGTGTGCCGCAGGTTGTGCGCCCCACAGGATGTGCAAGCACAGTTTTTTTATTAATTTGATTTAAATATTTTTTTTTGTAAAAATGTTTTAATATTATTTTTATTCATGTGCGCAGCAGGATTTGCGCCGCAGGATGTGCACCCCACAGAATTTGCGCCCCACAGGATGTGCAAGCACAGTTTTTTTATTAATTTGATTTAAAAAAAAATAATTGTAAATTGTTTTTAATATTATTTTTATTTATGTGCGCAGCAGGATGTGCGCCGCAGGATGTGCGCCCCACATAATTTGCGCCCCACAGGATGTGCAAGCACAGTTTTTTTATTAGTTATATTTAAATATTTTTTTTTGTAAAAATGTTTTAATATTATTTTTATTTATGTGCGCAGCAGGATGTGCGCCGCAGGATGTGCGCCCCACAGAATTTGCGCCACACAGGATGTGCAAGGACAGTTTTTTTATTAATTTGATTTAAAAAAAAAAAATTGTAATTTGTTTTTAATATTATTTTTTTTTATGTGCGCAGCAGGATGTGCGCCGCAGGATGTGCGCCCCACAGAATTTGCGCCCCACAGGATGTGCAAGCACAGTTTTTTTATTAATTTGATTTAAATATTTTTTTTTGTAAAAATGTTTTAATATTATTTTTATTTATGTGCGCAGCAGGATGTGCGCCGCAGGATGTGCGCCCCACAGAATTTGCGCCACACAGGATGTGCAAGGACAGTTTTTTTATTAATTTGATTTAAAAAAAAAAAATTGTAATTTGTTTTTAATATTATTTTTTTTTATGTGCGCAGCAGGATGTGCGCCGCAGGATGTGCGCCAAACAGAATTTGCGCCCCACAGGATGTGCAAGCACAGTTTTTTTATTAATTTGATTTAAATATTTTTTTTTGTAAAAATGTTTTAATATTATTTTTATTTATGTGCGCAGCAGGATGTGCGCCGCAGGATGTGCGCCCCACAGAATTTGCGCCCCACAGGACGTGCAAAGACAGTTTTTTTATTAATTTGATTTAAATATTTTTTTTTGTAAAAATGTTTTAATATTATTTTTATTCATGTGCGCAGCAGGATTTGCGCCGCAGGATGTGCGCCCCACAGAATTTGCGCCCCACAGGATGTGCAAGCACAGTTTTTTTATTAATTTGATTTAAATATTTTTTTTTGTAAAAATGTTTTAATATTATTTTTATTTATGTGCGCAGCAGGATGTGCGCCGCAGGATGTGCGCCCCACAGAATTTGCGCCCCACAGGACGTGCAAAGACAGTTTTTTTATTAATTTGATTTAAAAAAAAAATTGTAATTTGTTTTTAATATTATTTTTATTTATGTGCGCAGCAGGATATGCGCCGCAGGATTTGCGGCCCACAGAATTTGCGCCCCACAGGATGTGCATGCACAGTTTTTTTATTAATTTGATTTAAAAAAAAAATTGTAATTTGTTTTTAATATTATTTGTATTTATGTGCGCAGCACGATGTGCGTCGCGGGATGTGCGCCCCACAGAATTTGCGCCCCACAGGATGTGCAAGCACAGTTTTTTTATTAATTTGATTTAAATATTTTTTTTTGTAAAAATGTTTTAATATTATTTTTATTCATGTACACAGCAGGATGTGCGCCGCATGATGTGCGCCCCACATAATTTGCGCCCCACAGGATGAGCAAGCACAGTTTTTTTATTAATTTGATTTAAAAAAAAAAATTGTAAATTTTTTTTAATTTCATTTTTATTCATGTGCGCCGCAGGATGTGCGCCCCACAGAATTTGCGCCCCACAGGATGTGCAAGGACAGTTTTTTTATTAATTTGATTTAAAAAAAAAAAAATGTAAGTTGTTTTTAATATTATTTTTATTTATGTGCGCAGCAGGATGTGCGCCGCAGGATGTGCGACCCACAGAATTTGCGCCCCACAGGATGTGCAAGCACAGTTTTTTTATTAATTTGATTTAAATATTTTTTTTTGTAAAAAGTTTTAATATTATTTTTATTTATGTGCGCAGCAAGATGTGCGCTGCAGGATGTGCGCCCCACAGAATTTGCGCCCCACAGGATGTGCAAGCACAGTTTTTTTAATAATTTGATTTAAATATTTTTTTTTGTAAAAATGTTTTAATATTATTTTTATTTCAAGTGCGCAGCAGGATGTGCGCTGCAGGATGTGCGCCCCACAGAATTTGCGCCCCACAGGATGTGCAAGGACAGTTTTTTTATTAATTTGATTTAAATATTTTTTTTGTAAAAATGTTTTAATATCATTTTTATTTATGTGCGCAGGAGGATGTGCGCCACAGAATGTGCGCCCCTCAGAATTTGCGCCCCACAGGATGTGCAAGCACAGTTTTTTTATTAATTTGATTTAAATATTTTTTTTTGTTAAAATGTTTTAATATTATTTTTATTCATGTGCGCAGCAGGATTTGCGCCGCAGGATGTGCGCCCCACAGAATTTGCGCCCCACAGGAAGTGCAAGGACAGTTTTTTTATTAATTTGATTTAAAAAAAAAAAATGTAATTTGTTTTTAATATTATTTTTATTTATGTGCGCAGCAGGATGTGCCTCGCAGGATGTGCGCACCACAGAATTTGCGCCCCACAGGATGTGCAAGCACAGTTTTTTTATTAATTTGATTTAAATATTTTTTTTGTAAAAATATTTTAATATTATTTTTATTTATGTGCGCAGCAGGATGTGCGCCGCAGGATGTGCGCCCCACAGAATTTGCGCCCCACAGGATGTGCAAGGACAGTTTTTTTATTAATTTGATTTTAAATAAAAAAATTGTAATTTGTTTTTAATATTATTTTTATTTATGTGCGCAGCAGGATGTGTGCCGCAGAATGTGCGCCCCTCAGAATTTGCGCCCCACAGGATGTGCAAGCACAGTTTTTTTATTAATTTGATTTAAATATTTTTTTTTGTAAAAATGTTTTAATATTATTTTTATTTATGTGCGCAGCAGGATGTGCGCCGCAGGATGTGCGCCCCACAGAATTTGCGCCCCACAGAATTTGCGCCCCACAGGATGTGCAAGCACAGTTTTTTTATTTATTTGATTTAAATATATTTTTTTGTAAAAATGTTTTAATATTATTTTTATTCATGTGCACAGCAGGATGTGCGCCGCAGGATGTGCGCCCCACATAATTTGCGCCCCACAGGATGTGCATGGACAGTTTTTTTATTAATTTGATTTAAAAAAAAAATTGTAATTTGTTTTTAATATTATTTTTATTTATGTGCGCAGCAGGATGTGCGCCGCAGGATGTGCGCCCCACAGAATTTGCGCTCCACAAAATTTGCGCCCCACAGGATGTGCAAGCAAGGTTTTTTATTAGTTATATTTAAATATTTTTTTTTGTAAAAATGTTTTAATATTATTTTTATTTATGTGCGCAGCAGGATGTGCGCCGCAGGATGTGCGCCCCACAGAATTTGCGCCCCACAGAATTTGCGCCCCACAGGATGTGCAAGCACAGTTTTTTTATTTATTTGATTTAAATATATTTTTTTGTAAAAATGTTTTAATATTATTTTTATTCATGTGCACAGCAGGATGTGCGCCGCAGGATGTGCGCCCCACATAATTTGCGCCCCACAGGATGTGCATGGACAGTTTTTTTATTAATTTGATTTAAAAAAAAAATTGTAATTTGTTTTTAATATTATTTTTATTTATGTGCGCAGCAGGATGTGCGCCGCAGGATGTGCGCCCCACAGAATTTGCGCCCCACAGGATGTGCAAGGACAGTTTTTTTATTAATTTGATTTTAAATAAAAAAATTGTAATTTGTTTTTAATATTATTTTTATTTATGTGCGCAGCAGGATGTGCGCCGCAGAATGTGCGCCCCTCAGAATTTGCGCCCCACAGGATGTGCAAGCACAGTTTTTTTATTAATTTGATTTAAATATTTTTTTTTGTAAAAATGTTTTAATATTATTTTTATTTATGTGCGCAGCAGGATGTGCGCCGCAGGATGTGCGCCCCACAGAATTTGCGCCCCACAGAATTTGCGCCCCACAGGATGTGCAAGCACAGTTTTTTTATTTATTTGATTTAAATATATTTTTTTGTAAAAATGTTTTAATATTATTTTTATTCATGTGCACAGCAGGATGTGCGCCGCAGGATGTGCGCCCCACATAATTTGCGCCCCACAGGATGTGCATGGACAGTTTTTTTATTAATTTGATTTAAAAAAAAAATTGTAATTTGTTTTTAATATTATTTTTATTTATGTGCGCAGCAGGATGTGCGCCGCAGGATGTGCGCCCCACAGAATTTGCGCTCCACAAAATTTGCGCCCCACAGGATGTGCAAGCAAGGTTTTTTATTAGTTATATTTAAATATTTTTTTTTGTAAAAATGTTTTAATATTATTTTTATTCATGTGCGCCCCACAGAATTTGCGCCCCACAGGATGTGCAAGGACAGTTTTTTTATTAATTTGATTTAAAAAAAAAATTGTAATTTGTTTTTAATATTATTTTTATTTATGTGCGCAGCAGGATGTGCGCTGCAGGATGTGCGCCCCACAGAATTTGCGCCCCACAGAATGTGCAAGCACAGTTTTTTTATTAATTTGATTTAAAAAATGTTTTTTTGTAAAAATATTTTAATATTATATTTAATTATGTGCGCAGCAGGATGTGCGCTGCAGGATGTGCGCCCCACAGAATTTGCGCCCCACAGGATGTTCAAGCACAGTTTTTTTATTAATTTGATTTAAATATTTTTTTTTGTAAAAATGTTTTAATATTATTTTTATTTATGTGCGCCGCAGGATGTGCGCCCCACAGAATTTGCGCCCCACAGGATGTGCAAGGACAGATTTTTTATTAATTTGATTTAAATATTTTTTTTTGTAAAAATGTTTTAATATTATTTTTATTTAAAAACGCAGCAGGATGTGCGCTGCAGGATGTGCACCCCACATAATTTGCGCCCCACAGGATGTTCAAGCACAGTTTTTTTATTAATTTGATTTAAATATTTTTTTTTGTAAAAATGTTTTAATATTATTTTTATTTATGTGCGCAGCAGGATGTGCGCCCCACAGAATTTGCGCCCCACATAATTGCGCCCCACAGGATGTGCAAGCACAGTTTTTTTATTAATTTGATTTAAAAAAAAAAATTGTAAATTTTTTTTAATTTTATTTTTATTTATTTGCGCAGCAGGATGTGCGCTGCAGGATGTGCGCCCCACAGAATTTGCGCCCCACAGGATGTGCAAGCACAGTTTTTTTATTAATTTGATTTAAAAAAAAAATTGTAATTTGTTTTTAATATTATTTTTATTTATGTGCGCAGCAGGATGTGCGCCGAAGGATGTGCGCCCCACAGAATTTGCGCCCCACAGGATGTGCAAGCACAGTTTTTTTATTAATTTGATTTAAATATTTTTTTTTGTAAAAATGTTTTAATATTATTTTTATTTATGTGCGCAGCAGGATGTGCGGCCCACATAATTTGCGCCCCACAGGATGTGCAAGGACAGTTTTTTTATTAATTTGATTTAAAAAAAAAAAAATGTAAGTTGTTTTTAATATTATTTTTATTTATGTGCGCAGCAGGATGTGCGCCGCAGGATGTGCGACCCACAGAATTTGCGCCCCACAGGATGTGCAAGCACAGTTTTTTTATTAATTTGATTTAAATATTTTTTTTTGTAAAAAGTTTTAATATTATTTTTATTTATGTGCGCAGCAAGATGTGCGCTGCAGGATGTGCGCCCCACAGAATTTGCGCCCCACAGGATGTGCAAGCACAGTTTTTTTAATAATTTGATTTAAATATTTTTTTTTGTAAAAATGTTTTAATATTATTTTTATTTCAAGTGCGCAGCAGGATGTGCGCTGCAGGATGTGCGCCCCACAGAATTTGCGCCCCACAGGATGTGCAAGGACAGTTTTTTTATTAATTTGATTTAAATATTTTTTTTGTAAAAATGTTTTAATATCATTTTTATTTATGTGCGCAGGAGGATGTGCGCCACAGAATGTGCGCCCCTCAGAATTTGCGCCCCACAGGATGTGCAAGCACAGTTTTTTTATTAATTTGATTTAAATATTTTTTTTTGTTAAAATGTTTTAATATTATTTTTATTCATGTGCGCAGCAGGATTTGCGCCGCAGGATGTGCGCCCCACAGAATTTGCGCCCCACAGGAAGTGCAAGGACAGTTTTTTTATTAATTTGATTTAAAAAAAAAAAATGTAATTTGTTTTTAATATTATTTTTATTTATGTGCGCAGCAGGATGTGCCTCGCAGGATGTGCGCCCCACAGAATTTGCGCCCCACAGGATGTGCAAGCACAGTTTTTTTATTAATTTGATTTAAATATTTTTTTTGTAAAAATATTTTAATATTATTTTTATTTATGTGCGCAGCAGGATGTGCGCCGCAGGATGTGCGCCCCACATAATTTGCGCCCCACAGGAGGTTCAAGCACAGTTTTTTTAATAATTTGATTTAAATATTTTTTTTTGTAAAAATGTTTTCATATTATTTGTATTAATGTGCGCAGCTGGATGTGCGCCGCAGGATGTGCGCCCCACAGAATTTGCGCCCCACAGGATGTGCAAGCACAGTTTTTTTATTAATTTGATTTAAAAAAAAAATTGTAATTTGTTTTTAATATTATTTTTATTTATGTGCGCCGCAGGATGTGCGCCCCACAGAATTTGCGCCCCACAGGATGTGCAAGGACAGTTTTTTTATTAATTTGATTTAAAAAAAAAAATTGTAATTTGTTTTTAATATTATTTTTATTTATGTGCGCAGCAGGATGTGCGCCGCAGGATGTGCGCCCCACAGAATTTATGCCCCACAGGATGTGCAAGCACAGTTTTTTTATTAATTTGATTTAAATATTTTTTTTTGTAAAAATGTTTTAATATTATTTTTATTCATGTGCGCCCCACAGAATTTGCGCCCCACAGGATGTGCAAGGACAGTTTTTTTATTAATTTGATTTTAAAAAAAAATTGTAATTTGTTTTTAATATTATTTTTATTTATGTGCGCAGCAGGATGTGCGCCGCAGGATGTGCGCCCCACAGAATTTGCGCCCCACAGAATGTGCAAGCACAGTTTTTTTATTAATTTGATTTAAAAAATGTTTTTTTGTAAAAATATTTTAATATTATATTTAATTATGTGCGCAGCAGGATATGCGCCGCAGGATGTGCGCCCCACAGAATTTGCGCCCCACAGGATGTGCAAGGACAGATTTTTTATTAATTTGATTTAAATATTTTTTTTTGTAAAAATGTTTTAATATTATTTTTATTTAAAAACGCAGCAGGATGTGCGCTGCAGGATGTGCACCCCACATAATTTGCGCCCCACAGGATGTTCAAGCACAGTTTTTTTATTAATTTGATTTAAATATTTTTTTTTGTAAAAATGTTTTAATATTATTTTTATTTATGTGCGCAGCAGGATGTGCGCCGAAGGATGTGCGCCCCACAGAATTTGCGCCCCACAGGATGTGCAAGCACAGTTTTTTTATTAATTTGATTTAAATATTTTTTTTTGTAAAAATGTTTTAATATTATTTTTATTTATGTGCGCAGCAGGATGTGCGGCCCACATAATTTGCGCCCCACAGGATGTGCAAGGACAGTTTTTTTATTAATTTGATTTAAAAAAAAAAAATTGTAATTTGTTTTTAATATTATTTTTATTTATGTGCGCAGCAGGATGTGCGCCGCATGATGTGCGCCCCACATAATTTGCGCCCCACAGGATGAGCAAGCACAGTTTTTTTATTAATTTGATTTAAAAAAAAAAAATGTAAAAATGTTTTAATATTATTTTTATTTATGTGCGCAGTAGGATGTGTGCCGCAGGATGTGCGCCCCACAGAATTTGCGCCCCACAGGATGTGCAAACACAGTTTTTTTATTAATTTGATTTAAATATTTTTTTTTGTAAAAATGTTTTAATATTATTTTTATTTATGTGCGCAGCAGGATGTGCGCCGCAGGATGTGCGCCCCACAGAATTTGCGCCCCACATAATTGCGCCCCACAGGATGTGCAAGCACAGTTTTTTTATTAATTTGATTTTAAAAAAAAAATTGTAAATTTTTTTTAATTTTATTTTTATTTATTTGCGCAGCAGGATGTGCGCTGCAGGATGTGCGCCCCACAGAATTTGCGCCCCACAGGATGTGCAAGCACAGTTTTTTTATTAATTTGATTTAAATATTTTTTTTTGTAAAAATGTTTTAATATTATTTTTATTTATGTGCGCAGCAGGATGTGCGGCCCACATAATTTGCGCCCCACAGGATGTGCAAGGACAGTTTTTTTATTAATTTGATTTAAAAAAAAAAAATTGTAATTTGTTTTTAATATTATTTTTATTTATGTGCGCAGCAGGATGTGCGCCGCATGATGTGCTCCCCACATAATTTGCGCCCCACAGGATGAGCAAGCACAGTTTTTTTATTAATTTGATAAAAAAAAAAAAAATGTAAAAATGTTTTAATATTATTTTTATTTATGTGCGCAGTAGGATGTGTGCCGCAGGATGTGCGCCCCACAGAATTTGCGCCCCACAGGATGTGCAAACACAGTTTTTTATTAATTTGATTTAAATATTTTTTTTTGTAAAAATGTTTTAATATTATTTTTATTTATGTGCGCAGCAGGATGTGCGCCGCAGGATGTGCGCCCCACAGAATTTGCGCCCCACATAATTGCGCCCCACAGGATGTGCAAGCACAGTTTTTTTATTAATTTGATTTAAAAAAAAAAATTGTAAATTTTTTTTAATTTTATTTTTATTTATTTTCGCAGCAGGATGTGCGCTGCAGGATGTGCGCCCCACAGAATTTGAGCCCCACAGGATGTGCAAGCACAGTTTTTTTATTAATTTGATTTAAAAAAAAAATTGTAATTTGTTTTTAATATTATTTTTATTTATTTGCGCAGCAGGATGTGCGCCGCAGGATGTGCGCCCCACAGAATTTGCGCCCCACAGGATGTGCAAGCACAGTTTTTTTATTAATTTGATTTAAATATTTTTTTTGTAAAAATGTTTTAATATTATTTTTATTTATGTGCGCAGCAGGATGTGCGCTGCAGGATGTGCGCCCCACAGAATTTGCGCCCCACAGGATGTGCAAGCACAGTTTTTTTATTAATTTGATTTAAAAAAAAAATTGTAATTTGTTTTTAATATTATTTTTATTTATGTGCGCAGCAGGATGTGCGCCGAAGGATGTGCGCCCCACAGAATTTGCGCCCCACAGGATGTGCAAGCACAGTTTTTTTATTAATTTGATTTAAATATTTTTTTTTGTAAAAATGTTTTAATATTATTTTTATTTATGTGCGCAGCAGGATGTGCGGCCCACATAATTTGCGCCCCACAGGATGTGCAAGGACAGTTTTTTTATTAATTTGATTTAAAAAAAAAAAAATTGTAATTTGTTTTTAATATTATTTTTATTTATGTGCGCAGCAGGATGTGCGCCGCATGATGTGCGCCCCACATAATTTGCGCCCCACAGGATGAGCAAGCACAGTTTTTTTATTAATTTGATTTAAAAAAAAAAAATGTAAAAATGTTTTAATATTATTTTTATTTATGTGCGCAGTAGGATGTGTGCCGCAGGATGTGCGCCCCACAGAATTTGCCTCCCACAGGATGTGCAAACACAGTTTTTTTATTAATTTGATTTAAATATTTTTTTTTGTAAATATGTTTTAATATTATTTTTATTTATGTGCGCAGCAGGATGTGCGCCGCAGGATGTGCGCCCCACAGAATTTGCGCCCCACAGGATGTGCAAGCACAGTTTTTTTATTAATTTGATTTAAAAAAAAATAATTGTAAATTGTTTTTAATATTATTTTTATTTATGTGCGCAGCAGGATGTGCACCGCAGGATGTGCGCCCCACATAATTTGCGCCCCACAGGATGTGCAAGCACATTTTTTTTATTAATTTGATTTAAAAAAAAAAAATTGTAAATTTTTTTTAATTTCATTTTTATTCATGTGCGCAGCAGGATGTGCGCCGCAGGATGTGCGCCCCACAGAATTTGCGCCCCAAAGGATGTGCAAGGACAGTTTTTTTATTAATTTGATTTAAAAAAAAAAATTGTAATTGTTTTTAATATTATTTTTATTTATGTTCGCAGAAGGATGTGCGCCGCAGGATGTGCGCCCCACAGAATTTGCGCCCCACAGGATGTGCAAGCACAGTTTTTTTATTAATTTGATTTAAATATTTTTTTTTGTAAAAATGTTTTAACATTATTTTTATTTATATGCGCAGCAGGATGTGCGCCGCAGGATGTGCGCCCCACATAATTTGCGCCCCACAGGATGTGCAAGCACATTTTTTTATTAATTTGATTTAAATATTTTTTTTTGTAAAAATGTTTTAATATTATTTTTATTTATTTGCGCAGCAGGATGTGCGCCGCAGGATGTGCGCCCCACAGAATTTGCGCCCCACAGGATGTGCAAGGACAGTTTTTTTATTAATTTGATTTAAATATTTTTTTTGTAAAAATGTTTTAATATTATTTTTATTTATGTGCGCAGCAGGATGTGCGCCGCAGGATGTGCGCCCCACATAATTTGCGCCCCACAGGATGTTCAAGCACAGTTTTTTTAATAATTTGTTTTAAATATTTTTTTTTGTAAAAATGTTTTAATATTATTTTTATTTATGTGCGCAGCAGGAGGTGCGCCCCACAGAATTTGCGCCCCACAGGATGTGCAAGCACAGTTTTTTTATTAATTTGATTTAAATATTTTTTTTTGTAAAAATGTTTTAATATTATTTTTATTTATGTGCGCAGCAGGATGTGCGCCGCAGGATTTGCGCCCCACAGAATGTTCACGCACAGTTTTTTTATTAATTTGATTTAAAAAAAAAAAAAATTGTAAATTGTTTTTAATATTATTTTTATTAATGTGCGCAGCTGGATGTGCGCCCCACAGAATTTGCGCCCCACAGGATGTGCAAGGACAGTTTTTTTATTATTTTGATTTAAATATTTTTTTTGTAAAAATGTTTTAATATTATTTTTATTCATGTGCACAGCAGGATGTGCGCCGCAGGATGTGCGCCCCACATAATTTGCGCCCCACAGGATGTGCAAGCACAGTTTTTTTATTAATTTGATTTAAAAAAAAAAATTGTAATTTGTTTTTAATATTATTTTTATTTATGTGCGCCGCAGGATGTGCGCCCCACAGAATTTGCGCCCCACAGGATGTGCAAGGACAGTTTTTTTATTAATTTGATTTAAAAAAAAAAAATTGTAATTTGTTTTTAATATTATTTTTATTTATGTGCGCAGCAGGATGTGCGCCGCAGGATGTGCGCTCCACAGAATTTGCGCCCCACAGGATGTGCAAGCACAGTTTTTTTATTAATTTGATTTAAATATTTTTTTTTGTAAAAATGTTTTAATATTATTTTTATTTATGTGCGCAGCAGGATGTGCGCCGCAGGATGTGCGCCCCACAGAATTTGCGCCCCACAGGATGTGCAAGCACAGTTTTTTTATTAATTTGATTTAAATATTTTTTTTTGTAAAAATGTTTTAATATTATTTTTATTCATGTGCGCCCCACAGAATTTGCGCCCAACAGGATGTGCAAGGACAGTTTTTTTATTAATTTGATTTTAAAAAAAAAATTGTAATTTGTTTTTAATATTATTTTTATTCATGTGCGCAGCAGGATGTGCGCCCCACAGAATTTGTGCCCCACAGAATTTGCGCCCCACAGGATGTGCAAGCACAGTTTTTTTATTAATTTGATTTAAATATATTTTTTTGTAAAAATGTTTTAATATTATTTTTATTCATGTGCGCAGCAGGATATGCGCCGCAGGATGTGCGCCCCACAGAATTTGCGCCCCACAGGATGTGCAAGCACAGTTTTTTTATTAATTTGATTTAAATATTTTTTTTTGTAAAAATGTTTTAATATTATTTTTATTTATGTGCGCAGCAGGATGTGCGCCCCATAGAATTTGCGCTCCACAAAATTTGCGCCCCACAGGATGTGCAAGCAAGGTTTTTTATTATTTATATTTAAATATTTTTTTTTGTAAAAATGTTTTAATATTATTTTTATTTATGTGCGCAGCAGGATGTGCGCCGCAGGATGTGCGCCCCACAGAATTTGCGCCCCACAGGATGTGCAAGCACAGTTTTTTTATTAATTTGATTTAAAAAAAAAATTGTAATTTGTTTTTAATATTATTTTTATTTATGTGCGCAGCAGGATGTGCGCCGCAGGATGTGCGCCCCACAGAATTTATGCCCCACAGGATGTGCAAGCACAGTTTTTTTATTAATTTGATTTAAAAAAAAAATTGTAATTTGTTTTTAATATTATTTTTATTTATGTGCGCAGCAGGATGTGCGCCGCAGGATGTGCGCCCCACAGAATTTATGCCCCACAGGATGTGGAAGCACAGTTTTTTTATTAATTTGATTTAAATATTTTTTTTTGTAAAAATGTTTTAATATTATTTTTATTTATGTGCGCAGCAGGATGTGCGCCGCAGGATGTGCGCCCCACAGAATTTGCGCCCCACAGAATTTGCGCCCCACAGGATGTGCAAGCACAGTTTTTTTATTTATTTGATTTAAATATATTTTTTTGTAAAAATGTTTTAATATTATTTTTATTCATGTGCACAGCAGGATGTGCTTCGCAGGATGTGCGCCCCACATAATTGCGCCCCACAGGATGTGCAAGCACAGTTTTTTTATTAATTTGATTTAAAAAAAAAAATTGTAAATTTTTTTTAATTTTATTTTTATTTATTTGCGCAGCAGGATGTGCGCTGCAGGATGTGCGCCCCACAGAATTTGAGCCCCACAGGATGTGCAAGCACAGTTTTTTTATTAATTTGATTTAAAAAAAAAATAATTGTAAATTGTTTTTAATATTATTTTTATTCATGTGCGCAGCAGGATGTGCGCCCCACATAATTTGCGCCCCACAGGATGTGCAAGCACAGTTTTTTTATTAATTTGATTTAAAAAAAAAATAATTGTAAATTGTTTTTAATATTATTTTTATTCATGTGCGCAGCAGGATGTGCGCCGCAGGATGTGCGCCCCACAGAATTTGCGCCCCACAGGATGTGCAAGCACAGTTTTTTTATTTATTTGAGTTAAATATATTTTTTTGTAAAAATGTTTTAATATTATTTTTATTCATGTGCACAGCAGGATGTGCGCCGCAGGATGTGCGCCCCACAGAATTTGCGCCCCACAGGATGTGCAAGCACAGTTTTTTTATTTATTTGAGTTAAATATATTTTTTTGTAAAAATGTTTTAATTTTATTTTTATTTATGTGCGCAGCAGGATGTGCGCCGCAGGATGTGCGCCCCACATAATTTGCGCCCCACAGGATGTGCAAGCAAGGTTTTTTATTAGTTATATTTAAATATTTCTTTTTGTAAAAATGTTTTAATATTATTTTTATTTATGTGCCCAGTAGGATGTGCCCCACAGGATGTGCAAGCACAGTTTTTTTATTAATTTGATTTAAATATTTTTTTTTGTAAAAATGTTTTAATATTATTTTTATTCATGTGCGCAGCAGGATTTGCGCCGCAGGATGTGCGCCCCACAGAATTTGCGCCCCACAGGATGTGCAAGCACATTTTTTTATTAATTTGATTTAAAAAAAAAAATTGTAAATTTTTTTTAATTTTATTTTTTTTTATTTGCGCAGCAGGATGTGCGCCGCAGGATGTGCGCCCCACAGAATTTGCGCCCCACAGGATGTGCAAGCACAGTTTTTTTATTAATTTGATTTAAAAAAAAAATAATTGTAAATTGTTTTTAATATTATTTTTATTCATGTGCGCAGCAGGATGTGCGCCCCACATAATTTGCGCCCCACAGGATGTGCAAGCACAGTTTTTTTATTAATTTGATTTAAAAAAAAAATAATTGTAAATTGTTTTTAATATTATTTTTATTCATGTGCGCAGCAGGATGTGCGCCCCACATAATTTGCGCCCCACAGGATGTGCAAGCACAGTTTTTTTATTAATTTGATTTAAAAAAAAAAATAATTGTAAATTGTTTTTAATATTATTTTTATTCATGTGCGCAGCAGGATGTGCGCCCCACATAATTTGCGCCCCACAGGATGTGCAAGCACAGTTTTTTTATTAATTTGATTTAAAAAAAAAATAATTGTAAATTGTTTTTAATATTATTTTTATTCATGTGCGCAGCAGGATGTGCGCCGCAGGATGTGCGCCCCACAGAATTTGCGCCCCACAGGATGTGCAAGCACAGTTTTTTTATTTATTTGAGTTAAATATATTTTTTTGTAAAAATGTTTTAATATTATTTTTATTCATGTGCACAGCAGGATGTGCGCCGCATGATGTGCGCCCCACAGGATGAGCAAGCACAGTTTTTTTATTAATTTGATTTAAAAAAAAAAAAATGTAAAAATGTTTTAATATTATTTTTATTTATGTGCGCAGCAGGATGTGTGCCGCAGGATGTGCGCCCCACAGAATTTGCGCCCCACAGGATGTGCAAGCACAGTTTTTTTATTAATTTGATTTAAATATTTTTTTTTGTAAAAATGTTTTAATATTATTTTTATTCATGTGCGCAGCAGGATTTGCGCCGAAGGATGTGCGCCCCACAGAATTTGCGCCCCACAGGATGTGCAAGGACAGTTTTTTTATTAATTTGATTTAAATATTTTTTTTGTAAAAATGTTTTAATTTTATTTTTATTTATGTGCGCAGCAGGATGTGCGCCGCAGGATGTGCGCCCCACATAATTTGCGCCCCACAGGATGTGCAAGCAAGGTTTTTTATCAGTTATATTTAAATATTTTTTTTTGTAAAAATGTTTTAATATTATTTTTTTTTATGTGCGCAGTAGGATGTGCGCCGCAGGATGTGCGCCCCACAGAATTTGCGCCCCACAGGATGTGCAAGCACAGTTTTTTTATTTATTTGATTTAAATATATTTTTTTGTAAAAATGTTTTAATATTATTTTTATTCATGTGCACAGCAGGATGTGCGCCGCAGGATGTGCGCCCCACATAATTTGCGCCCCACAGGATGAGCAAGCACAGTTTTTTTATTAATTTGATTTAAAAAAAAAAAATGTAAATTGTTTTTAATATTATTTTTATTTATGTGCGCAGCAGGATGTGCGCCGCAGGATGTGCGCCCCACATAATTTGCGCCCCACAGGATGTGCAAGCAAGGTTTTTTATTAGTTATATTTAAATATTTCTTTTTGTAAAAATGTTTTAATATTATTTTTATTTATGTGCGCAGTAGGATGTGCGCCGCAGGATGTGCGCCCCACAGGATGTGCAAGCACAGTTTTTTTATTAATTTGATTTAAATATATTTTTTTGTAAAAATGTTTTAATATTATTTGTATTAATGTGCGCAGCAGGATGTGCGCCGCAGGATGTGCGCCCCACAGAATTTGCGCCCCACAGGATGTGCAAGGACAGTTTTTTTATTAATTTGATTTAAATATTTTTTTTGTAAAAATGTTTTAATTTTATTTTTATTTATGTGCGCAGCAGGATGTGCGCCGCAGGATGTGCGCCCCACATAATTTGCGCCCCACAGGATGTGCAAGCAAGGTTTTTTATTAGTTACATTTAAATATTTTTTTTTGTAAAAATGTTTTAATATTATTTTTATTTATGTGCGCAGCAGGATGTGCGCCGCAGGATGTGCGCCCCACAGAATTTGCACCCCACTGGATGTGCAAGGACAGTTTTTTTATTAATTTGATTTAAATATTTTTTTTGTAAAAATGTTTTAATATTATTTTTATTTATGTGCGCAGCAGGATGTGCGCCGCAGGATGTGCGCCCCACAGAATTTGCGCCCCACAGAATTTGCGCCCCACAGGATGTGCAAGCACAGTTTTTTGATTAATTTGATTTAAAAAAAAAATAATTGTAAATTGTTTTTAATATTATTTTTATTCATGTGCGCAGCAGGATGTGCGCCCCACATAATTTGCGCCCCACAGGATGTGCAAGCACAGTTTTTTTATTAATTTGATTTAAAAAAAAAATTATTGTAAATTGTTTTTAATATTATTTTTATTCATGTGCGCAGCAGGATGTGCGCCGCAGGATGTGCGCCCCACAGGATGTGCAAGCACAGTTTTTTTATTTATTTGAGTTAAATATATTTTTTTGTAAAAATGTTTTAATATTATTTTTATTCATGTGCACAGCAGGATGTGCGCCGCAGAATGTGCGCCCCACATAATTTGCGCCCCACTGGATGTGCAAGCACAGTTTTTTTATTAATTTGATTTAAATATTTTTTTTTGTAAAAATGTTTTAATATTATTTGTATTAATGTGCGCAGCTGGATATGCGCCGCAGGATGTGCGCCCCACAGGATGTGCAAGCACAGTTTTTTTATTAATTTGATTTAAATATTTTTTTTGTAAAAATGTTTTAATATTATTTTTATTCATGTGCACAGCAGGATGTGCGCCGCATGATGTGCGCCCCACATAATTTGCGCCCCACAGGATGAGCAAGCACAGTTTTTTTATTAATTTGATTTAAAAAAAAAAAAATGTAAAAATGTTTTAATATTATTTTTATTTATGTGCGCAGCAGGATGTGTGCCGCAGGATGTGCGCCCCACAGAATTTGCGCCCCACAGGATGTGCAAGCACAGTTTTTTTATTAATTTGATTTAAATATTTTTTTTTGTAAAAATGTTTTAATATTATTTTTATTCATGTGCGCAGCAGGATTCGCGCCGCAGGATGTGCGCCCCACAGAATTTGCGCCCCACAGGATGTGCAAGGACAGTTTTTTTATTAATTTGATTTAAATATTTTTTTTGTAAAAATGTTTTAATTTTATTTTTATTTATGTGCGCAGCAGGATGTGCGCCGCAGGATGTGCGCCCCACATAATTTGCGCCCCACAGGATGTGCAAGCAAGGTTTTTTATAAGTTATATTTAAATATTTTTTTTTGTAAAAATGTTTTTATATTTTTTTTATTTATGTGCGCAGCAGGATGTGCGCCGCAGGATGTGCGCCCCACATAATTTGCGCCCCACAGGATGTGCAAGCACAGTTTATTTATTAATTTGATTTAAATATATTTTTTTGTAAAAATGTTTTAATATTATTTTTATTCATGTGCGCAGCAGGATGTGCGCCGCAGGATGTGCGCCCCACATAATTTGCGCCCCACAGGATGAGCAAGCACAGTTTTTTTATTAATTTGATTTAAAAAAAAAAAATGTAAATTGTTTTTAATATTATTTTTATTTATGTGCGCAGCAGGATGTGCGCCGCAGGATGTGCGCCCCACATAATTTGCGCCCCACAGGATGTGCAAGCAAGGTTTTTTATTAGTTATATTTAAATATTTCTTTTTGTAAAAATGTTTTAATATTATTTTTATTTATGTGCCCAGTAGGATGTGCCCCACAGGATGTGCAAGCACAGTTTTTTTATTAATTTGATTTAAATATTTTTTTTTGTAAAAATGTTTTAATATTATTTTTATTCATGTGCGCAGCAGGATTTGCGCCGCAGGATGTGCGCCCCACAGAATTTGCGCCCCACAGGATGTGCAAGGACA
Source organism: Pleuronectes platessa (assembly GCF_947347685.1). Taxonomy (NCBI): domain Eukaryota; kingdom Metazoa; phylum Chordata; class Actinopteri; order Pleuronectiformes; family Pleuronectidae; genus Pleuronectes; species Pleuronectes platessa. The sequence goes on along the minus strand of NW_026518871.1, from coordinate 937,597 downwards.
GTTTTTTTATTAATTTGATTTAAAAAAAAAAATTGTAATTTGTTTTTAATATTATTTTTATTTATGTGCGCAGCAGGATGTCTGCCGCAGGATGTGCGCCCCACAGGATGTGCAAGCACAGTTTTTTTATTAATTTGATTTAAAAAAAAAAATTGTAATTTGTTTTTAATATTATTTTTATTTATGTGCGCAGCAGGATGTGCGCCGCAGGATGTGCGCCCCACATAATTTGCGCCCCACAGGATGTGCAAGCAAGGTTTTTTATTAGTTATATTTAAATATTTTTTTTTGTAAAAATGTTTTAATATTATTTTTATTTATGTGCGCAGCAGGATGTGCGCCGCAGGATGTGCGCCCCACAGAATTTGCACCCCAGTGGATGTGCAAGGACAGTTTTTTTATTAATTTGATTTAAATATTTTTTTTGTAAAAATGTTTTAATATTATTTTTATTCATGTGCACAGCAGGATGTGCGCCGCATGATGTGCGCCCCACATAATTTGCGCCCCACAGGATGAGCAAGCACAGTTTTTTTATTAATTTGATTTAAAAAAAAAAAAATGTAAAAATGTTTTAATATTATTTTTATTTATGTGCGCAGCAGGATGTGTGCCGCAGGATGTGCGCCCCACAGAATTTGCGCCCCACAGGATGTGCAAGCACAGTTTTTTTATTAATTTGATTTAAATATTTTTTTTTGTAAAAATGTTTTAATATTATTTTTATTCATGTGCGCAGCAGGATTCGCGCCGCAGGATGTGCGCCCCACAGAATTTGCGCCCCACAGGATGTGCAAGGACAGTTTTTTTATTAATTTGATTTAAATATTTTTTTTGTAAAAATGTTTTAATTTTATTTTTATTTATGTGCGCAGCAGGATGTGCGCCGCAGGATGTGCGCCCCACATAATTTGCGCCCCACAGGATGTGCAAGCAAGGTTTTTTATAAGTTATATTTAAATATTTTTTTTTGTAAAAATGTTTTTATATTTTTTTTATTTATGTGCGCAGCAGGATGTGCGCCGCAGGATGTGCGCCCCACATAATTTGCGCCCCACAGGATGTGCAAGCACAGTTTATTTATTAATTTGATTTAAATATATTTTTTTGTAAAAATGTTTTAATATTATTTTTATTCATGTGCGCAGCAGGATGTGCGCCGCAGGATGTGCGCCCCACATAATTTGCGCCCCACAGGATGAGCAAGCACAGTTTTTTTATTAATTTGATTTAAAAAAAAAAAATGTAAATTGTTTTTAATATTATTTTTATTTATGTGCGCAGCAGGATGTGCGCCGCAGGATGTGCGCCCCACATAATTTGCGCCCCACAGGATGTGCAAGCAAGGTTTTTTATTAGTTATATTTAAATATTTCTTTTTGTAAAAATGTTTTAATATTATTTTTATTTATGTGCCCAGTAGGATGTGCCCCACAGGATGTGCAAGCACAGTTTTTTTATTAATTTGATTTAAATATTTTTTTTTGTAAAAATGTTTTAATATTATTTTTATTCATGTGCGCAGCAGGATTTGCGCCGCAGGATGTGCGCCCCACAGAATTTGCGCCCCACAGGATGTGCAAGGACAGTTTTTTTATTAATTTGATTTAAAAAAAAAAATTGTAATTTGTTTTTAATATTATTTTTATTTATGTGCGCAGCAGGATGTCTGCCGCAGGATGTGCGCCCCACAGGATGTGCAAGCACAGTTTTTTTATTAATTTGATTTAAAAAAAAAAATTGTAATTTGTTTTTAATATTATTTTTATTTATGTGCGCAGCAGGATGTGCGCCGCAGGATGTGCGCCCCACATAATTTGCGCCCCACAGGATGTGCAAGCAAGGTTTTTTATTAGTTATATTTAAATATTTTTTTTTGTAAAAATGTTTTAATATTATTTTTATTTATGTGCGCAGCAGGATGTGCGCCGCAGGATGTGCGCCCCACAGAATTTGCACCCCAGTGGATGTGCAAGGACAGTTTTTTTATTAATTTGATTTAAATATTTTTTTTGTAAAAATGTTTTAATATTATTTTTATTTATGTGCGCAGCAGGATGTGCGCCGCAGGATGTGCGCCCCACAGAATTTGCGCCCCACAGGATGAGCAAGCACAGTTTTTTTATTAATTTGATTTAAAAAAAAAAAATGTAAATTGTTTTTAATATTATTTTTATTTATGTGCGCAGCAGGATGTGCGCCGCAGGATGTGCGCCCCACATAATTTGCGCCCCACAGGATGTGCAAGCAAGGTTTTTTATTAGTTATATTTAAATATTTCTTTTTGTAAAAATGTTTTAATATTATTTTTATTTATGTGCCCAGTAGGATGTGCCCCACAGGATGTGCAAGCACAGTTTTTTTATTAATTTGATTTAAATATTTTTTTTTGTAAAAATGTTTTAATATTATTTTTATTCATGTGCGCAGCAGGATTTGCGCCGCAGGATGTGCGCCCCACAGAATTTGCGCCCCACAGGATGTGCAAGGACAGTTTTTTTATTAATTTGATTTAAAAAAAAAAATTGTAATTTGTTTTTAATATTATTTTTATTTATGTGCGCAGCAGGATGTCTGCCGCAGGATGTGCGCCCCACAGGATGTGCAAGCACAGTTTTTTTATTAATTTGATTTAAAAAAAAAAATTGTAATTTGTTTTTAATATTATTTTTATTTATGTGCGCAGCAGGATGTGCGCCGCAGGATGTGCGCCCCACATAATTTGCGCCCCACAGGATGTGCAAGCAAGGTTTTTTATTAGTTATATTTAAATATTTTTTTTTGTAAAAATGTTTTAATATTATTTTTATTTATGTGCGCAGCAGGATGTGCGCCGCAGGATGTGCGCCCCACAGAATTTGCACCCCAGTGGATGTGCAAGGACAGTTTTTTTATTAATTTGATTTAAATATTTTTTTTGTAAAAATGTTTTAATATTATTTTTATTTATGTGCGCAGCAGGATGTGCGCCGCAGGATGTGCGCCCCACAGAATTTGCGCCCCACAGAATTTGCGCCCCACAGGATGTGCAAGCAAGGTTTTTTATCAGTTATATTTAAATATTTTTTTTTGTAAAAATGTTTTAATATTATTTTTATTTATGTGCGCAGTAGGATGTGCGCCGCAGGATGTGCGCCCCACAGAATTTGCGCCCCACAGGATGTGCAAGCACAGTTTTTTTATTTATTTGATTTAAATATATTTTTTTGTAAAAATGTTTTAATATTATTTTTATTCATGTGCACAGCAGGATGTGCGCCGCAGGATGTGCGCCCCACATAATTTGCGCCCCACAGGATGAGCAAGCACAGTTTTTTTATTAATTTGATTTAAAAAAAAAAAATGTAAATTGTTTTTAATATTATTTTTATTTATGTGCGCAGCAGGATGTGCGCCGCAGGATGTGCGCCCCACATAATTTGCGCCCCACAGGATGTGCAAGCAAGGTTTTTTATTAGTTATATTTAAATATTTCTTTTTGTAAAAATGTTTTAATATTATTTTTATTTATGTGCGCAGCAGGATGTGCGCCGCAGGATGTGCGCCCCACAGAATTTGCACCCCAGTGGATGTGCAAGGACAGTTTTTTTATTAATTTGATTTAAATATTTTTTTTGTAAAAATGTTTTAATATTATTTTTATTTATGTGCGCAGCAGGATGTGCGCCGCAGGATGTGCGCCCCACAGAATTTGCGCCCCACAGGATGTGCAAGCACAGTTTTTTTATTAATTTGATTTAAATATTTTTTTTTGTAAAAATGTTTTAATATTATTTTTATTCATGTGCGCAGCAGGATTTGCGCCGCAGGATGTGCGCCCCACAGAATTTGCGCCCCACAGGATGTGCAAGCACAGTTTTTTTATTAATTTGATTTAAAAAAAAAAAATGTAAAAATGTTTTAATATTATTTTTATTTATGTGCGCAGCAGGATGTGTGCCGCAGGATGTGCGCCCCACAGAATTTGCGCCCCACAGGATGTGCAAGCACAGTTTTTTTTATTAATTTGATTTAAATATTTTTTTTTGTAAAAATGTTTTAATATTATTTTTATTCATGTGCGCAGCAGGATGTGCGCCGCAGGATGTGCGCCCCACATAATTTGCGCCCCACAGGATGAGCAAGCACAGTTTTTTTATTAATTTGATTTAAAAAAAAAAAATGTAAATTGTTTTTAATATTATTTTTATTTATGTGCGCAGCAGGATGTGCGCCGCAGGATGTGCGCCCCACATAATTTGCGCCCCACAGGATGTGCAAGCAAGGTTTTTTATTAGTTATATTTAAATATTTCTTTTTGTAAAAATGTTTTAATATTATTTTTATTTATATGCGCAGTAGGATGTGCGCCCCACAGGATGTGCAAGCACAGTTTTTTTATTAATTTGATTTAAATATTTTTTTTTGTAAAAATGTTTTAATATTATTTGTATTAATGTGCGCAGCAGGATGTGCGCCGCAGGATGTGCGCCCCACAGAATTTGCACCCCAGTGGATGTGCAAGGACAGTTTTTTTATTAATTTGATTTAAATATTTTTTTTGTAAAAATGTTTTAATATTATTTTTATTTATGTGCGCAGCAGGATGTGCGCCGCAGGATGTGCGCCCCACAGAATTTGCGCCCCACAGGATGTGCAAGCACAGTTTTTTTATTAATTTGATTTAAATATTTTTTTTTGTAAAAATGTTTTAATATTATTTTTATTCATGTGCGCAGCAGGATTTGCGCCGCAGGATGTGCGCCCCACAGAATTTGCGCCCCACAGGATGTGCAAGCACAGTTTTTTTATTAATTTGATTTAAAAAAAAAAAATGTAAAAATGTTTTAATATTATTTTTATTTATGTGCGCAGCAGGATGTGTGCCGCAGGATGTGCGCCCCACAGAATTTGCGCCCCACAGGATGTGCAAGCACAGTTTTTTTTATTAATTTGATTTAAATATTTTTTTTTGTAAAAATGTTTTAATATTATTTTTATTCATGTGCGCAGCAGGATGTGCGCCGCAGGATGTGCGCCCCACATAATTTGCGCCCCACAGGATGAGCAAGCACAGTTTTTTTATTAATTTGATTTAAAAAAAAAAAATGTAAATTGTTTTTAATATTATTTTTATTTATGTGCGCAGCAGGATGTGCGCCGCAGGATGTGCGCCCCACATAATTTGCGCCCCACAGGATGTGCAAGCAAGGTTTTTTATTAGTTATATTTAAATATTTCTTTTTGTAAAAATGTTTTAATATTATTTTTATTTATATGCGCAGTAGGATGTGCGCCCCACAGGATGTGCAAGCACAGTTTTTTTATTAATTTGATTTAAATATTTTTTTTTGTAAAAATGTTTTAATATTATTTGTATTAATGTGCGCAGCAGGATGTGCGCCGCAGGATGTGCGCCCCACAGAATTTGCGCCCCACAGGATGTGCAAGCAGAGTTTTTTATTAATTTGATTTAAATATTTTTTTTTGTAAAAATGTTTTAATATTATTTTTATTTATATGCGCAGCAGGATGTGCGCCGCAGGATGTGCGCCCCACATAATTTGCGCCCCACAGGATGAGCAAGCACAGTTTTTTTATTAATTTGATTTAAAAAAAAAAAAATGTAAAAATGTTTTAATATTATTTTTATTTATGTGCGCAGCAGGATGTGTGCCGCAGGATGTGCGCCCCACAGAATTTGCGCCCCACAGGATGTGCAAGCACAGTTTTTTTATTAATTTGATTTAAATATTTTTTTTTGTAAAAATGTTTTAATATTATTTTTATTCATGTGCGCAGCAGGATTCGCGCCGCAGGATGTGCGCCCCACAGAATTTGCGCCCCACAGGATGTGCAAGGACAGTTTTTTTATTAATTTGATTTAAATATTTTTTTTGTAAAAAGGTTTTAATTTTATTTTTATTTATGTGCGCAGCAGGATGTGCGCCGCAGGATGTGCGCCCCACAGAATTTGCGCCCCACAGGATGTGCAAGGACAGTTTTTTTATTAATTTGATTTAAAAAAAAAAATTGTAATTTGTTTTTAATATTATTTTTATTTATGTGCGCAGCAGGATGTCTGCCGCAGGATGTGCGCCCCACAGGATGTGCAAGCACAGTTTTTTTATTAATTTGATTTAAAAAAAAAAATTGTAATTTGTTTTTAATATTATTTTTATTTATGTGCGCAGCAGGATGTGCGCCGCAGGATGTGCGCCCCACATAATTTGCGCCCCACAGGATGTGCAAGCAAGGTTTTTTATTAGTTATATTTAAATATTTTTTTTTGTAAAAATGTTTTAATATTATTTTTATTTATGTGCGCAGCAGGATGTGCGCCGCAGGATGTGCGCCCCACAGAATTTGCACCCCAGTGGATGTGCAAGGACAGTTTTTTTATTAATTTGATTTAAATATTTTTTTTGTAAAAATGTTTTAATATTATTTTTATTTATGTGCGCAGCAGGATGTGCGCCGCAGGATGTGCGCCCCACAGAATTTGCGCCCCACAGGATGAGCAAGCACAGTTTTTTTATTAATTTGATTTAAAAAAAAAAAATGTAAATTGTTTTTAATATTATTTTTATTTATGTGCGCAGCAGGATGTGCGCCGCAGGATGTGCGCCCCACATAATTTGCGCCCCACAGGATGTGCAAGCAAGGTTTTTTATTAGTTATATTTAAATATTTCTTTTTGTAAAAATGTTTTAATATTATTTTTATTTATGTGCCCAGTAGGATGTGCCCCACAGGATGTGCAAGCACAGTTTTTTTATTAATTTGATTTAAATATTTTTTTTTGTAAAAATGTTTTAATATTATTTTTATTCATGTGCGCAGCAGGATTTGCGCCGCAGGATGTGCGCCCCACAGAATTTGCGCCCCACAGGATGTGCAAGGACAGTTTTTTTATTAATTTGATTTAAAAAAAAAAATTGTAATTTGTTTTTAATATTATTTTTATTTATGTGCGCAGCAGGATGTCTGCCGCAGGATGTGCGCCCCACAGGATGTGCAAGCACAGTTTTTTTATTAATTTGATTTAAAAAAAAAAATTGTAATTTGTTTTTAATATTATTTTTATTTATGTGCGCAGCAGGATGTGCGCCGCAGGATGTGCGCCCCACATAATTTGCGCCCCACAGGATGTGCAAGCAAGGTTTTTTATTAGTTATATTTAAATATTTTTTTTTGTAAAAATGTTTTAATATTATTTTTATTTATGTGCGCAGCAGGATGTGCGCCGCAGGATGTGCGCCCCACAGAATTTGCACCCCAGTGGATGTGCAAGGACAGTTTTTTTATTAATTTGATTTAAATATTTTTTTTGTAAAAATGTTTTAATATTATTTTTATTTATGTGCGCAGCAGGATGTGCGCCGCAGGATGTGCGCCCCACAGAATTTGCGCCCCACAGAATTTGCGCCCCACAGGATGTGCAAGCAAGGTTTTTTATCAGTTATATTTAAATATTTTTTTTTGTAAAAATGTTTTAATATTATTTTTATTTATGTGCGCAGTAGGATGTGCGCCGCAGGATGTGCGCCCCACAGAATTTGCGCCCCACAGGATGTGCAAGCACAGTTTTTTTATTTATTTGATTTAAATATATTTTTTTGTAAAAATGTTTTAATATTATTTTTATTCATGTGCACAGCAGGATGTGCGCCGCAGGATGTGCGCCCCACATAATTTGCGCCCCACAGGATGAGCAAGCACAGTTTTTTTATTAATTTGATTTAAAAAAAAAAAATGTAAATTGTTTTTAATATTATTTTTATTTATGTGCGCAGCAGGATGTGCGCCGCAGGATGTGCGCCCCACATAATTTGCGCCCCACAGGATGTGCAAGCAAGGTTTTTTATTAGTTATATTTAAATATTTCTTTTTGTAAAAATGTTTTAATATTATTTTTATTTATGTGCGCAGCAGGATGTGCGCCGCAGGATGTGCGCCCCACAGAATTTGCACCCCAGTGGATGTGCAAGGACAGTTTTTTTATTAATTTGATTTAAATATTTTTTTTGTAAAAATGTTTTAATATTATTTTTATTTATGTGCGCAGCAGGATGTGCGCCGCAGGATGTGCGCCCCACAGAATTTGCGCCCCACAGGATGTGCAAGCACAGTTTTTTTATTAATTTGATTTAAATATTTTTTTTTGTAAAAATGTTTTAATATTATTTTTATTCATGTGCGCAGCAGGATTTGCGCCGCAGGATGTGCGCCCCACAGAATTTGCGCCCCACAGGATGTGCAAGCACAGTTTTTTTATTAATTTGATTTAAAAAAAAAAAATGTAAAAATGTTTTAATATTATTTTTATTTATGTGCGCAGCAGGATGTGTGCCGCAGGATGTGCGCCCCACAGAATTTGCGCCCCACAGGATGTGCAAGCACAGTTTTTTTTATTAATTTGATTTAAATATTTTTTTTTGTAAAAATGTTTTAATATTATTTTTATTCATGTGCGCAGCAGGATGTGCGCCGCAGGATGTGCGCCCCACATAATTTGCGCCCCACAGGATGAGCAAGCACAGTTTTTTTATTAATTTGATTTAAAAAAAAAAAATGTAAATTGTTTTTAATATTATTTTTATTTATGTGCGCAGCAGGATGTGCGCCGCAGGATGTGCGCCCCACATAATTTGCGCCCCACAGGATGTGCAAGCAAGGTTTTTTATTAGTTATATTTAAATATTTCTTTTTGTAAAAATGTTTTAATATTATTTTTATTTATATGCGCAGTAGGATGTGCGCCCCACAGGATGTGCAAGCACAGTTTTTTTATTAATTTGATTTAAATATTTTTTTTTGTAAAAATGTTTTAATATTATTTGTATTAATGTGCGCAGCAGGATGTGCGCCGCAGGATGTGCGCCCCACAGAATTTGCACCCCAGTGGATGTGCAAGGACAGTTTTTTTATTAATTTGATTTAAATATTTTTTTTGTAAAAATGTTTTAATATTATTTTTATTTATGTGCGCAGCAGGATGTGCGCCGCAGGATGTGCGCCCCACAGAATTTGCGCCCCACAGGATGTGCAAGCACAGTTTTTTTATTAATTTGATTTAAATATTTTTTTTTGTAAAAATGTTTTAATATTATTTTTATTCATGTGCGCAGCAGGATTTGCGCCGCAGGATGTGCGCCCCACAGAATTTGCGCCCCACAGGATGTGCAAGCACAGTTTTTTTATTAATTTGATTTAAAAAAAAAAAATGTAAAAATGTTTTAATATTATTTTTATTTATGTGCGCAGCAGGATGTGTGCCGCAGGATGTGCGCCCCACAGAATTTGCGCCCCACAGGATGTGCAAGCACAGTTTTTTTTATTAATTTGATTTAAATATTTTTTTTTGTAAAAATGTTTTAATATTATTTTTATTCATGTGCGCAGCAGGATGTGCGCCGCAGGATGTGCGCCCCACATAATTTGCGCCCCACAGGATGAGCAAGCACAGTTTTTTTATTAATTTGATTTAAAAAAAAAAAATGTAAATTGTTTTTAATATTATTTTTATTTATGTGCGCAGCAGGATGTGCGCCGCAGGATGTGCGCCCCACATAATTTGCGCCCCACAGGATGTGCAAGCAAGGTTTTTTATTAGTTATATTTAAATATTTCTTTTTGTAAAAATGTTTTAATATTATTTTTATTTATATGCGCAGTAGGATGTGCGCCCCACAGGATGTGCAAGCACAGTTTTTTTATTAATTTGATTTAAATATTTTTTTTTGTAAAAATGTTTTAATATTATTTGTATTAATGTGCGCAGCAGGATGTGCGCCGCAGGATGTGCGCCCCACAGAATTTGCGCCCCACAGGATGTGCAAGCAGAGTTTTTTATTAATTTGATTTAAATATTTTTTTTTGTAAAAATGTTTTAATATTATTTTTATTTATATGCGCAGCAGGATGTGCGCCGCAGGATGTGCGCCCCACATAATTTGCGCCCCACAGGATGAGCAAGCACAGTTTTTTTATTAATTTGATTTAAAAAAAAAAAAATGTAAAAATGTTTTAATATTATTTTTATTTATGTGCGCAGCAGGATGTGTGCCGCAGGATGTGCGCCCCACAGAATTTGCGCCCCACAGGATGTGCAAGCACAGTTTTTTTATTAATTTGATTTAAATATTTTTTTTTGTAAAAATGTTTTAATATTATTTTTATTCATGTGCGCAGCAGGATTCGCGCCGCAGGATGTGCGCCCCACAGAATTTGCGCCCCACAGGATGTGCAAGGACAGTTTTTTTATTAATTTGATTTAAATATTTTTTTTGTAAAAAGGTTTTAATTTTATTTTTATTTATGTGCGCAGCAGGATGTGCGCCGCAGGATGTGCGCCCCACATAATTTGCGCCCCACAGGATGTGCAAGCAAGGTTTTTTATAAGTTATATTTAAATATTTTTTTTTGTAAAAATGTTTTTATATTTTTTTTATTTATGTGCGCAGCAGGATGTGCGCCGCAGGATGTGCGCCCCACATAATTTGCGCCCCACAGGATGTGCAAGCACAGTTTATTTATTAATTTGATTTAAATATATTTTTTTGTAAAAATGTTTTAATATTATTTTTATTCATGTGCGCAGCAGGATGTGCGCCGCAGGATGTGCGCCCCACATAATTTGCGCCCCACAGGATGAGCAAGCACAGTTTTTTTATTAATTTGATTTAAAAAAAAAAAATGTAAATTGTTTTTAATATTATTTTTATTTATGTGCGCAGCAGGATGTGCGCCGCAGGATGTGCGCCCCACATAATTTGCGCACCACAGGATGTGCAAGCAAGGTTTTTTATTAGTTATATTTAAATATTTCTTTTTGTAAAAATGTTTTAATATTATTTTTATTTATGTGCCCAGTAGGATGTGCCCCACAGGATGTGCAAGCACAGTTTTTTTATTAATTTGATTTAAATATTTTTTTTTGTAAAAATGTTTTAATATTATTTTTATTCATGTGCGCAGCAGGATTTGCGCCGCAGGATGTGCGCCCCACAGAATTTGCGCCCCACAGGATGTGCAAGGACAGTTTTTTTATTAATTTGATTTAAAAAAAAAAATTGTAATTTGTTTTTAATATTATTTTTATTTATGTGCGCAGCAGGATGTCTGCCGCAGGATGTGCGCCCCACAGGATGTGCAAGCACAGTTTTTTTATTAATTTGATTTAAAAAAAAAAATTGTAATTTGTTTTTAATATTATTTTTATTTATGTGCGCAGCAGGATGTGCGCCGCAGGATGTGCGCCCCACATAATTTGCGCCCCACAGGATGTGCAAGCAAGGTTTTTTATTAGTTATATTTAAATATTTTTTTTTGTAAAAATGTTTTAATATTATTTTTATTTATGTGCGCAGCAGGATGTGCGCCGCAGGATGTGCGCCCCACAGAATTTGCACCCCAGTGGATGTGCAAGGACAGTTTTTTTATTAATTTGATTTAAATATTTTTTTTGTAAAAATGTTTTAATATTATTTTTATTTATGTGCGCAGCAGGATGTGCGCCGCAGGATGTGCGCCCCACAGAATTTGCGCCCCACAGGATGTGCAAGCACAGTTTTTTTATTAATTTGATTTAAATATTTTTTTTTGTAAAAATGTTTTAATATTATTTTTATTCATGTGCGCAGCAGGATTTGCGCCGCAGGATGTGCGCCCCACAGAATTTGCGCCCCACAGGATGTGCAAGCACAGTTTTTTTATTAATTTGATTTAAAAAAAAAAAATGTAAAAATGTTTTAATATTATTTTTATTTATGTGCGCAGCAGGATGTGTGCCGCAGGATGTGCGCCCCACAGAATTTGCGCCCCACAGGATGTGCAAGCACAGTTTTTTTTATTAATTTGATTTAAATATTTTTTTTTGTAAAAATGTTTTAATATTATTTTTATTCATGTGCGCAGCAGGATGTGCGCCGCAGGATGTGCGCCCCACATAATTTGCGCCCCACAGGATGAGCAAGCACAGTTTTTTTATTAATTTGATTTAAAAAAAAAAAATGTAAATTGTTTTTAATATTATTTTTATTTATGTGCGCAGCAGGATGTGCGCCGCAGGATGTGCGCCCCACATAATTTGCGCCCCACAGGATGTGCAAGCAAGGTTTTTTATTAGTTATATTTAAATATTTCTTTTTGTAAAAATGTTTTAATATTATTTTTATTTATATGCGCAGTAGGATGTGCGCCCCACAGGATGTGCAAGCACAGTTTTTTTATTAATTTGATTTAAATATTTTTTTTTGTAAAAATGTTTTAATATTATTTGTATTAATGTGCGCAGCAGGATGTGCGCCGCAGGATGTGCGCCCCACAGAATTTGCGCCCCACAGGATGTGCAAGCAGAGTTTTTTATTAATTTGATTTAAATATTTTTTTTTGTAAAAATGTTTTAATATTATTTTTATTTATGTGCGCAGCAGGATGTGCGCCGCAGGATGTGCGCCCCACAGAATTTGCGCCCCACAGGATGTGCAAGCACAGTTTTTTTATTTATTTGAGTTAAATATATTTTTTTGTAAAAATGTTTTAATATTATTTTTATTCATGTGCACAGCAGGATGTGCGCCGCAGAATGTGCGCCCCACATAATTTGCGCCCCACTGGATGTGCAAGCACAGTTTTTTTATTAATTTGATTTAAATATTTTTTTTTGTAAAAATGTTTTAATATTATTTGTATTAATGTGCGCAGCTGGATGTGCGCCGCAGGATGTGCGCCCCACAGGATGTGCAAGCACAGTTTTTTTATTAATTTGATTTAAATATTTTTTTTGTAAAAATGTTTTAATATTATTTTTATTCATGTGCACAGCAGGATGTGCGCCGCATGATGTGCGCCCCACATAATTTGCGCCCCACAGGATGAGCAAGCACAGTTTTTTTATTAATTTGATTTAAAAAAAAAAAATGTAAATTGTTTTTAATATTATTTTTATTTATGTGCGCAGCAGGATGTGCGCCGCAGGATGTGCGCCCCACATAATTTGCGCCCCACAGGATGTGCAAGCAAGGTTTTTTATTAGTTATATTTAAATATTTCTTTTTGTAAAAATGTTTTAATATTATTTTTATTTATGTGCCCAGTAGGATGTGCCCCACAGGATGTGCAAGCACAGTTTTTTTATTAATTTGATTTAAATATATTTTTTTGTAAAAATGTTTTAATATTATTTTTATTCATGTGCACAGCAGGATGTGCGCCGCAGGATGTGCGCCCCACATAATATGCGCCCCACAGGATGAGCAAGCACAGTTTTTTTATTAATTTGATTTAAAAAAAAAAAATGTAAATTGTTTTTAATATTATTTTTATTTATGTGCGCAGCAGGATGTGCGCCGCAGGATGTGCGCCCCACATAATTTGCGCCCCACAGGATGTGCAAGCACAGTTTTTTTATTAATTTGATTTAAATATTTTTTTTTGTAAAAATGTTTTAATATTATTTGTATTAATGTGCGCAGCTGGATGTGCGCCGCAGGATGTGCGCCCCACAGGATGTGCAAGCACAGTTTTTTTATTAATTTGATTTAAATATTTTTTTTGTAAAAATGTTTTAATATTATTTTTATTCATGTGCACAGCAGGATGTGCGCCGCATGATGTGCGCCCCACATAATTTGCGCCCCACAGGATGAGCAAGCACAGTTTTTTTATTAATTTGATTTAAAAAAAAAAAATGTAAATTGTTTTTAATATTATTTTTATTTATGTGCGCAGCAGGATGTGCGCCGCAGGATGTGCGCCCCACATAATTTGCGCCCCACAGGATGTGCAAGCAAGGTTTTTTATTAGTTATATTTAAATATTTCTTTTTGTAAAAATGTTTTAATATTATTTTTATTTATGTGCCCAGTAGGATGTGCCCCACAGGATGTGCAAGCACAGTTTTTTTATTAATTTGATTTAAATATATTTTTTTGTAAAAATGTTTTAATATTATTTTTATTCATGTGCACAGCAGGATGTGCGCCGCAGGATGTGCGCCCCACATAATATGCGCCCCACAGGATGAGCAAGCACAGTTTTTTTATTAATTTGATTTAAAAAAAAAAAATGTAAATTGTTTTTAATATTATTTTTATTTATTTGCGCAGCAGGATGTGCGCCGCAGGATGTGCGCCCCACATAATTTGCGCCCCACAGGATGTGCAAGCAAGGTTTTTTATTAGTTATATTTAAATATTTCTTTTTGTAAAAATGTTTTAATATTATTTTTATTTATGTGCCCAGTAGGATGTGCCCCACAGGATGTGCAAGCACAGTTTTTTTATTAATTTGATTTAAATATTTTTTTTTGTAAAAATGTTTTAATATTATTTTTATTCATGTGCGCAGCAGGATTTGCGCCGCAGGATGTGCGCCCCACAGAATTTGCGCCCCACAGGATGTGCAAGCACATTTTTTTTATTAATTTGATTTAAAAAAAAAAATTGTAAATTTTTTTTAATTTTATTTTTTTTTATTTGCGCAGCAGGATGTGCGCCGCAGGATGTGCGCCCCACAGAATTTGCGCCCCACAGGATGTGCAAGCACAGTTTTTTTATTAATTTGATTTAAATATTTCTTTTTGTAAAAATGTTTTAATATTATTTTTATTCATGTGCGCAGCAGGATTTGCGCCGCAGGATGTGCGCCCCACAGAATTTGCGCCCCACAGGATGTGCAAGGACAGTTTTTTTATTAATTTGATTTAAAAAAAAAAATTGTAATTTGTTTTTAATATTATTTTTATTTATGTGCGCAGCAGGATGTCTGCCGCAGGATGTGCGCCCCACAGGATGTGCAAGCACAGTTTTTTTATTAATTTGATTTAAATATTTTTTTTTGTAAAAATTTTTTAATATTATTTTTATTTATGTGCACAGCAGGATGTGCGCCGCAGGATGTGCGCCCCACAGAATTTGCGCCCCACAGGATGTGCAAGGACAGTTTTTTTATTAATTTGATTTAAAAAAAAAAAATTGTAATTTGTTTTTAATATTATTTTTATTTATGTGCGCAGCAGGATGTGCGCCGCAGGATGTGCGCCCCACATAATTTGCGCCCCACAAGATGTGCAAGCAAGGTTTTTTATTAGTTATATTTAAATATTTTTTTTTGTAAAAATGTTTTAATATTATTTTTATTTATGTGCGCAGCAGGATGTGCGCCGCAGGATGTGCGCCCCACAGAATTTGCACCCCACTGGATGTGCAAGGACAGTTTTTTTATTAATTTGATTTAAATATTTTTTTTGTAAAAATGTTTTAATATTATTTTTATTTATGTGCGCAGCAGGATGTGCGCCGCAGGATGTGCGCCCCACAGAATTTGCGCCCCACAGAATTTGCGCCCCACAGGATGTGCAAGCACAGTTTTTTTATTAATTTGATTTAAATATTTTTTTTTGTAAAAATGTTTTAATATTATTTTTATTCATGTGCACAGCAGGATGTGCGCCGCATGATGTGCGCCCCACATAATTTGCGCCCCACAGGATGAGCAAGCACAGTTTTTTTATTAATTTGATTTAAATATTTTTTTTTGTAAAAATGTTTTAATATTATTTTTATTCATGTGCGCAGCAGGATTTGCGCCGCAGGATGTCCGCCCCACAGAATTTGCGCCCCACAGGATGTGCAAGCACAGTTTTTTTATTAATTTGATTTAAAAAAAAAAAATGTAAAAATGTTTTAATATTATTTTTATTTATGTGCGCAGCAGGATGTGTGCCGCAGGATGTGCGCCCCACAGAATTTGCGCCCCACAGGATGTGCAAGCACAGTTTTTTTATTAATTTGATTTAAATATTTTTTTTTGTAAAAATGTTTTAATATTATTTTTATTCATGTGCGCAGCAGGATTTGCGCCGCAGGATGTGCGCCGCAGGATGTGCGCCCCACAGAATTTGCGCCCCACAGGATGTGCAAGGACAGTTTTTTTATTAATTTGATTTAAATATTTTTTTTGTAAAAATGTTTTAATTTTATTTTTATTTATGTGCGCAGCAGGATGTGCGCCGCAGGATGTGCGCCCCACATAATTTGCGCCCCACAGGATGTGCAAGCAAGGTTTTTTATTAGTTATATTTAAATATTTCTTTTTGTAAAAATGTTTTAATATTATTTTTATTTATGTGCGCAGTAGGATGTGCGCCGCAGGATGTGCGCCCCACAGGATGTGCAAGCACAGTTTTTTTATTAATTTGATTTAAATATTTTTTTTTGTAAAAATGTTTTAATATTATTTGTATTAATGTGCGCAGCAGGATGTGCGCCGCAGGATGTGCGCCCCACAGAATTTGCGCCCCACAGGATGTGCAAGCACAGTTTTTTTATTAATTTGATTTAAATATTTTTTTTTGTAAAAATGTTTTAATATTATTTTTATTCATGTGCGCAGCAGGATTTGCGCCGCAGGATGTGCGCCCCACAGAATTTGCACCCCACAGGATGTGCAAGCACAGTTTTTTTATTAATTTGATTTAAAAAAAAAAATGTAAAAATGTTTTAATATTATTTTTATTTATGTGCGCAGCAGGATGTGCGCCGCAGGATGTGCGCCCCACAGAATTTGCGCCCCACAGGATGTGCAAGCACAGTTTTTTTATTAATTTGATTTAAATATTTTTTTTTGTAAAAATGTTTTAACATTATTTTTATTTATATGCGCAGCAGGATGTGCGCCGCAGGATGTGCGCCCCACAGAATTTGCGCCCCACAGAATGTGCAAGCACAGTTTTTTTATTAATTTGATTTAAATATATTTTTTTGTAAAAATGTTTTAATATTATTTTTATTTATGTGCGCAGCAGGATGTGCGCCGCAGGATGTGCGCCCCACAGAATTTGGGCCCCACAGGATGTGCAAGCACAGTTTTTTTATTAATTTGATTTAAAAAAAAATAATTGTAAATTGTTTTTAATATTATTTTTATTTATGTGCGCAGCAGGATGTGCGCCCCACAGAATTTGCGCCCCACAGGATGTGCAAGCACAGTTTTTTTATTAATTTGATTTAAATATTTTTTTTTGTAAAAATGTTTTAACATTATTTTTATTTATATGCGCAGCAGGATGTGCGCCGCAGGATTTGCGCCCCACAGAATTTGCGCCCCACAGAATGTGCAAGCACAGTTTTTTTATTAATTTGATTTAAATATATTTTTTTGTAAAAATGTTTTAATATTATTTTTATTTATGTGCGCAGCAGGATGTGCGCCGCAGGATGTGCGCCCCACAGAATTTGCGCCCCACAGGATGTGCAAGCACAGTTTTTTTATTAATTTGATTTAAAAAAAAATAATTGTAAATTTGTTTCAATATTATTTTTATTTATGTGCGCAGCAGGATGTGTGCCGCAGGATGTGCGCCCCACATAATTTGCGCCCCACAGGATGTGCAAGCACAGTTTTTTTATTAATTTGATTTAAATATTTTTTTTGTAAAAATGTTTTAATATTATTTTTATTTATGTGCGCAGCAGGATGTGCGCCGCAGGATGTGCGCCCACCAGAATTTGCGCCACACAGGATGTGCAAGGACAGTTTTTTTATTAATTTGATTTATAAAAAAAAAATTGTAATTTGTTTTTCATATTATTTTTATTTATGTGCGCAGCAGGATGTGCGCCGCAGGATGTGCGCCCCACAGAATTTGCGCCCCACAGAATTTGCGCCCCACAGGATGTGCAAGCACAGTTTTTTTATTAATTTGATTTAAATATTTTTTTTGTAAAAATATTTTAATATTATTTTTATTTATGTGCGCAGCAGGATGTGCGCCGCAGGATGTGCGCCCCACAGAATTTGCGCCACACAGGATGTGCAAGGACAGTTTTTTTATTAATTTGATTTATAAAAAAAAAATTGTAATTTGTTTTTCATATTATTTTTATTTATGTGCGCAGCAGGATGTGCGCCGCAGGATGTGCGCCCCACAGAATTTGCGCCCCACAGAATTTGCGCCCCACAGGATGTGCAAGCACAGTTTTTTTATTAATTTGATTTTAAATAAAAAAATTGTAATTTGTTTTTAATATTATTTTTATTTATGTGCGCAGCAGGATGTGCGCCCCACAGAATTTGCGCCCCACAGGATGTGCAAGCACAGTTTTTTTATTAATTTGATTTAAATATTTTTTTTTGTAAAAATGTTTTAATATTATTTTTATTTATATGCGCAGCAGGATGTGTGCCGCAGGATGTGCGCCCCACAGAATTTGCGCCCCACAGGATGTGCAAGCACAGTTTTTTTATTAATTTGATTTAAATATTTTTTTTTGTAAAAATGTTTTAATATTATTTTTATTTATATGCGCAGCAGGATGTGTGCCGCAGGATGTGCGCCCCACAGAATTTGCGCCCCACAGAATTTGCGCCCCACAGGATGTGCAAAGACAGTTTTTTTATTAATTTGATTTAAATATTTTTTTTGTAAAAATGTTTTAATATTATTTTTATTTATATGCGCAGCAGGATGTGCGCCCCACAGAATTTGCGCCCCACAGGATGTGCAAGCACAGTTTTTTTATTAATTTGATTTAAATATTTTTTTTTGTAAAAATGTTTTAATATTATTTTTATTTATATGCGCAGCAGGATGTGTGCCGCAGGATGTGCGCCCCACAGAATTTGCGCCCCACAGGATGTGCAAGCACAGTTTTTTTATTAATTTGATTTAAATATTTTTTTTTGTAAAAATGTTTTAATATTATTTTTATTTATATGCGCAGCAGGATGTGTGCCGCAGGATGTGCGCCCCACAGAATGTGCAAAGACAGTTTTTTTATTAATTTGATTTAAATATTTTTTTTGTAAAAATGTTTTAATATTATTTTTATTTATATGCGCAGCAGGATGTGCGCCCCACAGAATTTGCGCCCCACAGGATGTGCAAGCACAGTTTTTTTAGTAATTTGATTTAAAAAAAAAATAATTGTAAATTGTTTTTAATATTATTTTTATTCATGTGCGCAGCAGGATGTGCGCCCCACATAATTTGCGCCCCACAGGATGTGCAAGCACAGTTTTTTTATTAATTTGATTTAAAAAAAAAATAATTGTAAATTGTTTTTAATATTATTTTTATTCATGTGCGCAGCAGGATGTGCGCCGCAGGATGTGCGCCCCACAGAATTTGCGCCCCACAGGATGTGCAAGCACAGTTTTTTCATTTATTTGAGTTAAATATATTTTTTTGTAAAAATGTTTTGATATAATTTTTATTCATGTGCACAGCAGGATGTGCGCCGCAGAATGTGCGCCCCACATAATTTTCGCCCCACTGGATGTGCAAGCACAGTTTTTTCATTAATTTGATTTAAATATTTTTTTTTGTAAAAATGTTTTAATATTATTTGTATTAATGTGCGCAGCTGGATGTGCGCCGCAGGATGTGCGCCCCACAGGATGTGCAAGCACAGTTTTTTTATTAATTTGATTTAAATATTTTTTTTGTAAAAATGTTTTAATATTATTTTTATTCATGTGCACAGCAGGATGTGCGCCGCATGATGTGCGCCCCACATAATTTGCGCCCCACAGGATGAGCAAGCAAAGTTTTTTTATTAATTTGATTTAAAAAAAAAAAAATGTAAAAATGTTTTAATATTATTTTTATTTATGTGCGCAGCAGGATGTGCGCCGCAGGATGTGCGCCCCACATAATTTGCGCCCCACAGGATGTGCAAGCAAGGTTTTTTATTAGTTATATTTAAATATTTCTTTTTGTAAAAATGTTTTAATATTATTTTTATTTATGTGCCCAGTAGGATGTGCCCCACAGGATGTGCAAGCACAGTTTTTTATTAATTTTATTTAAATATTTTTTTTTGTAAAAATGTTTTAATATTATTTTTATTCATGTGCGCAGCAGGATTTGCGCCGCAGGATGTGCGCCCCACAGAATTTGCGCCCCACAGGATGTGCAAGCACATTTTTTTTATTAATTTGATTTAAAAAAAAAAATTGTAAATTTTTTTTAATTTTATTTTTTTTTATTTGCGCAGCAGGATGTGCGCCGCAGGATGTGCGCCCCACAGAATTTGCGCCCCACAGGATGTGCAAGCACAGTTTTTTTATTAATTTGATTTAAATATTTTTTTTTGTAAAAATGTTTTAATATTATTTTTATTCATGTGCGCAGCAGGATTTGCGCCGCAGGATGTGCAAGGACAGTTTTTTTATTAATTTGATTTAAAAAAAAAAATTGTAATTTGTTTTTAATATTATTTTTATTGATGTGCGCAGCAGGATGTCTGCCGCAGGATGTGCGCCCCACAGGATGTGCAAGCACAGTTTTTTTATTAATTTGATTTAAATATTTTTTTTTGTAAAAATGTTTTAATATTATTTTTATTCATGTGCGCAGCAGGATTTGCGCCGCAGGATGTGCGCCCCACAGAATTTGCGCCCCACAGGATGTGCAAGGACAGTTTTTTTATTAATTTGATTTAAAAAAAAAAATTGTAATTTGTTTTTAATATTATTTTTATTTATGTGCGCAGCAGGATGTGCGCCGCAGGATGTGCGCCCCACAGAATTTGCGCCCCACAGGATGTGCAAGCACAGTTTTTTTATTAATTTGATTTAAATATTTTTTTTTGTAAAAATGTTTTAATATTATTTTTATTTATGTGCGCAGCAGGATGTGCGCCGCAGGATGTGCGCCCCACAGAATTTGCGCCCCACAGGATGTGCAAGGACAGTTTTTTTATTAATTTGATTTAAAAAAAAAAAATTGTAATTTGTTTTTAATATTATTTTTATTTATGTGCGCAGCAGGATGTGCGCCGCAGGATGTGCGCCCCACATAATTTGCGCCCCACAGGATGTGCAAGCAAGGTTTTTTATTAGTTATATTTAAATATTTTTTTTTGTAAAAATGTTTTAATATTATTTTTATTTATGTGCGCAGCAGGATGTGCGCCGCAGGATGTGCGCCCCACAGAATTTGCACCCCACTGGATGTGCAAGGACAGTTTTTTTATTAATTTGATTTAAATATTTTTTTTTGTAAAAATGTTTTAATATTATTTTTATTCATGTGCGCAGCAGGATGTGCGCCGCAGGATTTGCGCCCCACAGAATGTTCAAGCACAGTTTTTTTATTAATTTGATTTAAAAAAAAAATTGTAATTTGTTTTTAATATTATTTTTATTCATGTGCGCAGCAGGATGTGCGCCCCACAGAATTTGTGCCCCACAGAATTTGCGCCCCACAGGATGTGCAAGCACAGTTTTTTTATTAATTTGATTTAAATATATTTTTTTGTAAAAATGTTTTAATATTATTTTTATTCATGTGCGCAGCAGGATATGCGCCGCAGGATGTGCGCCCCACAGAATTTGCGCCCCACAGGATGTGCAAGCACAGTTTTTTTATTAATTTTATTTTAAAAAAAAATTGTAATTTGTTTTTAATATTATTTTTATTTATGTGCGCAGCAGGATGTGCGCCACAGGATGTGCGCCCCACCGAATTTGCGCCCCACAGGATGTGCAAGCACAGTTTTTTTATTAATTTGATTTAAATATTTTTTTTTGTAAAAATGTTTTAATATTATTTTTATTTATGTGCGCAGCAGGATGTTTGCCCCACAGAATTTGCGCTCCACAAAATTTGCGCCCCACAGGATGTGCAAGCAAGGTTTTTTATTATTTATATTTAAATATTTTTTTTTGTAAAAATGTTTTAATATTATTTTTATTTATGTGCGCAGCAGGATGTGCGCCGCAGGATGTGCGCCCCACAGAATTTGCGCCCCACAGGATGTGCAAGCACAGTTTTTTTATTAATTTGATTTTAAAAAAAATAATTGTAAATTGTTTTTAATATTATTTTTATTTATGTGCGCAGCAGGATGTGCACCGCAGGATGTGCGCCCCACATAATTTGCGCCCCACAGGATGTGCAAGCACAGTTTTTTTATTAATTTGATTTAAATATTTTTTTTGTAAAAATGTTTTAATATTATTTTTATTTATGTGCGCAGCAGGAGGTGCGCCCCACAGAATTTGCGCCCCACAGGATGTGCAAGCACAGTTTTTTTATTAATTTGATTTAAATATTTTTTTTTGTAAAAATGTTTTAATATTATTTTTATTTATGTGCGCAGCAGGATGTGCGCCGCAGGATTTGCGCCCCACAGAATGTTCAAGCACAGTTTTTTTATTAATTTGATTTAAAAAAAAAAAAAATTGTAAATTGTTTTTAATATTATTTTTATTAATGTGCGCAGCTGGATGTGCGCCCCACAGAATTTGCGCCCCACAGGATGTGCAAGGACAGTTTTTTTATTAATTTGATTTAAAAAAAAAAATTGTAATTTGTTTTTAATATTATTTTTATTCATGTGCGCAGCAGGATGTGCGCCCCACAGAATTTGTGCCCCACAGAATTTGCGCCCCACAGGATGTGCAAGCACAGTTTTTTTATTAATTTGATTTAAATATATTTTTTTGTAAAAATGTTTTAATATTATTTTTATTCATGTGCGCAGCAGGATATGCGCCGCAGGATGTGCGCCCCACAGAATTTGCGCCCCACAGGATGTGCAAGCACAGTTTTTTTATTAATTTTATTTTAAAAAAAAATTGTAATTTGTTTTTAATATTATTTTTATTTATGTGCGCAGCAGGATGTGCGCCACAGGATGTGCGCCCCACCGAATTTGCGCCCCACAGGATGTGCAAGCACAGTTTTTTTATTAATTTGATTTAAATATTTTTTTTTGTAAAAATGTTTTAATATTATTTTTATTTATGTGCGCAGCAGGATGTGCGCCCCACAGAATTTGCGCTCCACAAAATTTGCGCCCCACAGGATGTGCAAGCAAGGTTTTTTATTATTTATATTTAAATATTTTTTTTTGTAAAAATGTTTTAATATTATTTTTATTTATGTGCGCAGCAGGATGTGCGCCGCAGGATGTGCGCCCCACAGAATTTATGCCCCACAGGATGTGCAAGCACAGTTTTTTTATTAATTTGATTTAAAAAAAAAATTGTAATTTGTTTTTAATATTATTTTTATTTATGTGCGCAGCAGGATGTGCGCCGCAGGATGTGCGCCCCACAGAATTTATGCCCCACAGGATGTGGAAGCACAGTTTTTTTATTAATTTGATTTAAATATTTTTTTTTGTAAAAATGTTTTAATATTATTTTTATTTATGTGCGCAGCAGGATGTGCGCCGCAGGATGTGCGCCCCACAGAATTTGCGCCCCACATAATTTGCGCCCCACAGGATGTGCAAGCACATTTTTTCATTAATTTGATTTAAATATTTTTTTTTGTAAAAATGTTTTAATATTATTTGTATTAATGTGCGCAGCTGGATGTGCGCCGCAGGATGTGCGCCCCACAGGATGTGCAAGCACAGTTTTTTTATTAATTTGATTTAAATATTTTTTTTGTAAAAATGTTTTAATATTATTTTTATTCATGTGCACAGCAGGATGTGCGCCGCATGATGTGCGCCCCACATAATTTGCGCCCCACAGGATGAGCAAGCAAAGTTTTTTTATTAATTTGATTTAAAAAAAAAAAAATGTAAAAATGTTTTAATATTATTTTTATTTATGTGCGCAGCAGGATGTGCGCCGCAGGATGTGCGCCCCACATAATTTGCGCCCCACAGGATGTGCAAGCAAGGTTTTTTATTAGTTATATTTAAATATTTCTTTTTGTAAAAATGTTTTAATATTATTTTTATTTATGTGCCCAGTAGGATGTGCCCCACAGGATGTGCAAGCACAGTTTTTTATTAATTTTATTTAAATATTTTTTTTTGTAAAAATGTTTTAATATTATTTTTATTCATGTGCGCAGCAGGATTTGCGCCGCAGGATGTGCGCCCCACAGAATTTGCGCCCCACAGGATGTGCAAGCACATTTTTTTTATTAATTTGATTTAAAAAAAAAAATTGTAAATTTTTTTTAATTTTATTTTTTTTTATTTGCGCAGCAGGATGTGCGCCGCAGGATGTGCGCCCCACAGAATTTGCGCCCCACAGGATGTGCAAGCACAGTTTTTTTATTAATTTGATTTAAATATTTTTTTTTGTAAAAATGTTTTAATATTATTTTTATTCATGTGCGCAGCAGGATTTGCGCCGCAGGATGTGCAAGGACAGTTTTTTTATTAATTTGATTTAAAAAAAAAAATTGTAATTTGTTTTTAATATTATTTTTATTTATGTGCGCAGCAGGATGTGCGCCGCAGGATGTGCGCCCCACATAATTTGCGCCCCACAGGATGTGCAAGCAAGGTTTTTTATCAGTTATATTTAAATATTTTTTTTTGTAAAAATGTTTTAATATTATTTTTATTTATGTGCGCAGTAGGATGTGCGCCGCAGGATGTGCGCCCCACAGAATTTGCGCCCCACAGGATGTGCAAGCACAGTTTTTTTTATTAATTTGATTTTTAAAAAAAAATTGTAATTTGTTTTTAATATTATTTTTATTTATGTGCGCAGCAGGATGTGCGCCCCACATAATTTGCGCCCCACAGGATGTGTAAGGACAGTTTTTTATTAATTTGATTTAAAAAAAAAAATTGTAATTTGTTTTTTTAATATTATTTTTATTTATGTGCGCAGCAGTATGTGCGCTGCAGGATGTGCGCCCCACAGAATTTGCGCCCCACAGGATGTGCAAGCACAGTTTTTTTATTAATTTGATTTAAATATTTTTTTTTGTAAAAATGTTTTAATATTATTTTTATTCATGTGCGCAGCAGGATGTGCGCCGCAGGATGTGCACCCCACAGAATGAGCAAGGACAGTTTTTTTATTAATTTGATTTTTTAAAAAAAATTGTAATTTGTTTTTAATATTATTTTTATCTATGTGCGCAGCAGGATGTGCGCCGCAGGATGTGCGCCCCAAAGAATTTGCGCCCCACAGGATGTGCAAGCACATTTTTTTTATTAATTTGATTTAAAAAAAAAAAATTGTTATTTGTTTTTAATATTATTTTTATTTATGTGCGCAGCAGGATGTGCGCCCCACAGAATTTGCGCCCCACAGGATGTGCAAGCACAGTTTTTTTATTAATTTGATTTAAAAAAAAATAATTGTAAATTGTTTTTAATATTATTATTATTTATGTGCGCAGCAGGATGTGCGCCGCAGGATGTGCGCCCCACATAATTTGCGCCCCACAGGATGTGCAAGCACAGTTTTTTTATTAATTTGATTTAAATATTTTTTTTTGTAAAAATGTTTTAATATTATTTTTATTTATGTGCGCAGCAGGATGTGCGCCACAGGATGTGCGCCCCACAGAATTTGCGCCCCACAGGATGTGCAAGGACAGTTTTTTTATTAATTTGATTTTTTAAAAAAAATTGTAATTTGTTTTTAATATTATTTTTATTTATGTGCGCAGCAGGATGTGCGCCGCAGGATGTGCGCCCCACAGAATTTGCGCCCCACAGGATGTGCAAGGACAGTTTTTTTATTAATTTGATTTAAAAGAAAAAAAATGGTAATTTGTTTTTAATATTATTTTTATTTATGTGCGCAGCAGGATGTGCGCCGCATGATGTGCGCCCCACATAATTTGCGCCCCACAGGATGTGCAAGGACAGTTTTTTTATTAATTTGATTTAAAAAATTTTTTTTGTAAAAATGTTTTAATATTATTTTTATTCATTTGCACAGCAGGATGTGCGCCGCATGATGTGCGCCCCACATAATTTGCGCCCCAAAGGATGATCAAGCACAGTTTTTTTATTAATTTGATTTAAAAAAAAAAAATGTAAATTGTTTTTAATATTATTTTTATTTATGTGCGCAGCAGGATGTGCGCCGCATGATGTGCGCCCCACATAATTTGCGCCCCACAGGATGTGCAAGCACAGTTTTTGTATTGATTTGATTTAAATATATTTTTTTGTAAAAATGTTTTAATATTATTTTTATTTATGTGCGCAGCAGGATGTGCGCCGCAGGATGTGCGCCCCACATAATTTGCGCCCCACAGGATGTGCAAGCACAGTTTTTTTTTAATTTGATTTAAAAAAAAAAATAATTGTAAATTGTTTTTAATATTATTTTTATTTATGTGCGCAGCAGGATGTGCGCCGCAGGATGTGCGCCCCACAGAATTTGCGCCCCACAGGATGTGCGAGGACAGTTTTTTTATTAATTTGATTTTTAAAAAAAAATTGTAATTTGTTTTTAATATTATTTTTATTTATGTGCGCAGCAGGATGTTAGCCGCAGGATGTGCGCCCCACAGAATTTGCGCCCCACAGGATGTGCAAGCTCAGTTTTTTTATTAAATTGATTTAAAAAAAAATAATTGTAAATTTTTTTTAATTTCATTTTTATTCATGTGCGCAGCAGGATGTGCGCCCCACAGAATTTGCGCCCCACAGGATGTGCAAGGACAGTTTTTTTATTAATTTGATTTAAATATTTTTTTTTGTAAAAATGTTTTAATATTATTTTTATTCATTTGCGCAGCAGAATTTGCGCCGCAGGATGTGCGCCCCACAGGATGAGCAAGAACAGTTTTTTTATTAATTTGATTTAAAAAAAAAAAAATGTAAATTGTTTTTAATATTATTTTTATTTATGTGCGCAGCAGGATGTTTGCCGCAGGATTTTTGCCCCACAGAATTTGCGCACCACAGGATGTGCAAGCACAGTTTTTTTATTAGTTATATTTAAATATTTTTTTTTGTAAAAATGTTTTAATATTATTTTTATTCAT
The DNA here is from genome assembly GCF_947347685.1 of Pleuronectes platessa. Taxonomy (NCBI): domain Eukaryota; kingdom Metazoa; phylum Chordata; class Actinopteri; order Pleuronectiformes; family Pleuronectidae; genus Pleuronectes; species Pleuronectes platessa. Next base: position 910,896 of record NW_026518871.1, on the reverse strand, counting down.
GTGCACAGCAGGATGTGCGCCGCATGATGTGCGCCCCACATAATTTGCGCCCCACAGGATGAGCAAGCACAGTTTTTTTATTAATTTGATTTAAAAAAAAAAAATGTAAAAATGTTTTAATATTATTTTTATTTATGTGCGCAGCAGGATGTGTGCCGCAGGATGTGCGCCCCACAGAATTTGCGCCCCACAGGATGTGCAAAGACAGTTTTTTTATTAATTTCATTTAAATATTTTTTTTGTAAAAATGTTTTAATATCATTTTTATTTATGTGCGCAGCAGGATGTGCGCCCCACAGAATTTGCGCCCCACAGGATGTGCAAGCACAGTTTTTTTATTAATTTGATTTAAAAAAAAATAATTGTAAATTTTTTTTAATATTATTTTTATTTATGTGCGCAGCAGGATGTGCGTCGCAGGATGTGCGCCCCACATAATTTGCGCCCCACAGGATGTGCAAGCAAGGTTTTTTATTAGTTATATTTAAATATTTTTTTTTGTAAAAATGTTTTAATATTATTTTTATCTATGTGCGCAGCAGGATGTGTGCCTCAGGATGTGCGCCCCACATAATTTGCGCCCCACAGGATGTGCAAGCACAGTTTTTTTATTAGTTATATTTAAATATTTTTTTTTGTAAAAATGTTTTAATATTATTTTTATTTATGTGCGCAGCAGGATGTGCGCCGCAGGATGTGCGCCCCACAGAATTTGCGCCCCACAGGATGTGCAAGCACAGTTTTTTTATTAATTTGATTTAAATATTTTTTTTTGTAAAAATGTTTTAATATTATTTTTATTTATGTGCGCAGCAGGATGTGCGCCGCAGGATGTGCGCCCCACAGAATTTGCACCCCACAGGATGTGCAAGCACAGTTTTTTTATTAATTTGATTTAAAAAAAAATAATTGTAAATTGTTTTTAATATTATTTTTATTTATGTGCGCAGCAGGATGTGCGCCGCAGGATGTGCGCCCCACAGAATTTGCGCCCCACAGGATGTGCAAGCAAGGTTTTTTATTAGTTATATTTAAATATTTTTTTTTGTAAAAATGTTTTAATATTATTTGTATTAATGTGCGCAGCAGGATGTGCGCCGCAGGATGTGCGCCCCAGAGAATTTGCGCCCCACATAATTTGCGCCCCACAGGATGTGCAAGCACAGTTATTTATTAATTTGATTTAAATATTTTTTTTTGTAAAAAGGTTTTAATATTATTTTTATTTATGTGCGCAGCAGGATATGCGCCCCACAGAATTTGCGCCCCACAGGATGTGCAAGGACAGTTTTTTTATTAATTTGATATAAAAAAAAATTGTAATTTGTTTTTAATATTATTTTTATTTATGTGCGCAGCAGGATGTGCGCAGCAGGATGTGCGCCCCACAGAATTTGCGCCCCACAGGATGTGCAAGCACAGTTTTTTTATTAATTTGATTTTTAAAAAAAAATTGTAATTTGTTTTTAATATTATTTTTATTTATGTGTGCAGCAGGATGTGCGCCCCACAGAATTTGCGCCCCACAGGATGTGCAAGGACAGTTTTTTTATTAATTTGATTTAAAAAAAAAAAAATTGTAATTTGTTTTTAATATTATTTTTATTTATGTGCGCAGCAGGATGTGCGCCGCATGATGTGCGCCCCACATAATTTGCGCCCCACAGGATGTGCAAGCACAGTTTTTTTATTAATTTGATTTAAAAAAAAAAAATTGTAAATTTGTTTCAATATTATTTTTATTTATGTGCGCAGCAGGATATGTGCCGCAGGATGTGCGCCCCACAGAATTTGCGCCCCACAGGATGTGCAAGCACAGTTTTTTTATTAATTTGATTTAAATATTTTTTTTTGTATTTTTATTTATGTGCGCAGCAGGATGTTAGCCGCAGGATGTGCGCCCCACAGAATTTGCGCCCCACAGGATGTGCAAGCTCAGTTTTTTTATTAAATTGATTTAAAAAAAAATAATTGTAAATTTTTTTTAATTTCATTTTTATTCATGTGCGCAGCAGGATGTGCGCCCCACAGAATTTGCGCCCCACAGGATGTGCAAGGACAGTTTTTTTATTAATTTGATTTAAATATTTTTTTTTGTAAAAATGTTTTAATATTATTTTTATTCATGTGCACAGCAGGATGTGCGCCGCAGGATGTGCGCCCCACATAATTTGCGCCCCACAGGATGAGCAAGCACAGTTTTTTTATTAATTTGATTTAAAAAAAAAAAATGTAAATTGTTTTTAATATTATTTTTATTTATGTGCGCAGCAGGATGTGCGCCGCAGGATGTGCGCCCCACATAATTTGCGCCCCACAGGATGTGCAAGCAAGGTTTTTTATTAGTTATATTTAAATATTTTTTTTTGTAAAAATGTTTTAATATTATTTGTATTAATGTGCGCAGCAGGATGTGCGCCGCAGGATGTGCGCCCCACAGAATTTGCGCCCCACATAATTTGCGCCCCACAGGATGTGCAAGCACAGTTTTTTATTAATTTGATTTAAATATTTTTTTTTGTAAAAAGGTTTTAATATTATTTTTATTTATGTGCGCAGCAGGATGTGTGCCGCAGGATATGCGCCCCACAGAATTTGCGCCCCACAGGATGTGCAAGGACAGTTTTTTTATTAATTTGATATAAAAAAAAATTGTAATTTGTTTTTAATATTATTTTTATTTATGTGCGCAGCAGGATGTGCGCAGCAGGATGTGCGCCCCACAGAATTTGCGCCCCACAGGATGTGCAAGCACAGTTTTTTTATTAATTTGATTTAAAAAAAAATAATTGAAAATTGTTTTTAATATTATTTTTATTTATGTGCGCAGCAGGATGTGCGCCGCAGGATGTGCGCCCCACATAATTTGCGCCCCACAGGATGTGCAAGCACAGTTTTTGTATTAATTTGATTTAAATATATTTTTTTGTAAAAATGTTTTAATATTATTTTTATTTATGTGCGCAGCAGGATGTGCGCCCCACATAATTTGCGCCCCACAGGATGTGCAAGCAAGGTTTTTTATTAGTTATATTTAAATATTTTTTTTTGTAAAAATGTTTTAATATTATTTTTATTTATGTGCGCAGCAGGATGTGCGCCGCAGGATATGCGCCCCACAGAATTTGCACCCCACAGGATGTGCAAGCACAGTTTTTTTATTAATTTGATTTAAAAAAAAATAATTGTAAATTGTTTTTAATATTATTTTTATTTATGTGCGCAGCAGGATGTGCGCCGCAGGATGTGCGCCCCACAGAATTTGCGCCCCACAGGATGTGCAAGCACAGTTTTTTTATTTATTTGATTTAAATATATTTTTTTGTAAAAATGTTTTAATATTATTTTTATTCATGTGCACAGCAGGATGTGCGCCGCAGGATGTGCGCCCCACATAATTTGCGCCCCACAGGATGAGCAAGCACAGTTTTTTTATTAATTTGATTTAAAAAAAAAAAATGTAAATTGTTTTTAATATTATTTTTATTTATGTGCGCAGCAGGATGTGCGCCGCAGGATGTGCGCCCCACATAATTTGCGCCCCACAGGATGTGCAAGCAAGGTTTTTTATTAGTTATATTTAAATATTTCTTTTTGTAAAAATGTTTTAATATTATTTTTATTTATGTGCGCAGTAGGATGTGCGCCGCAGGATGTGCGCCCCACAGAATTTGCGCCCCACATAATTTGCGCCCCACAGGATGTGCAAGCAGAGTTTTTTATTAATTTGATTTAAATATTTTTTTTTGTAAAAAGGTTTTAATATTATTTTTATTTATGTGCGCAGCAGGATGTGTGCCGCAGGATGTGCGCCCCACAGAATTTGCGCCCCACAGGATGTGCAAGCACAGTTTTTTTATTAATTTGATTTAAATATTTTTTTTTGTAAAAATGTTTTAATATTATTTTTATTCATGTGCGCAGCAGGATTTGCGCCGCAGGATGTGCGCCCCACAGAATTTGCGCCCCACAGGATGTGCAAGGACAGTTTTTTTATTAATTTGATTTAAATATTTTTTTTGTAAAATAGTTTTAATTTTATTTTTATTTATGTGCGCAGCAGGATGTGCGCCGCAGGATGTGCGCCCCACATAATTTGCGCCCCACAGGATGTGCAAGCAAGGTTTTTTATTAGTTATATTTAAATATTTTTTTTTGTAAAAATGTTTTAATATTATTTTTATTTATGTGCGCAGCAGGATGTGCGCCGCAAGATGTGCGCCCCACAGAATTTGCACCCTACAGGATGTGCAAGCACAGTTTTTTTATTAATTTGATTTAAATATATTTTTTTGTAAAAATGTTTTAATATTATTTTTATTCATGTGCACAGCAGGATGTGTGCCGCAGGATGTGCGCCCCACATAATTTGCGCCCCACAGGATGAGCAAGCACAGTTTTTTTATTAATTTGATTTAAAAAAAAAAAATGTAAATTGTTTTTAATATTATTTTTATTTATGTGCGCAGCAGGATGTGCGCCGCAGGATGTGCGCCCCACAGAATTTGCGCCCCACAGGATGTGCAAGCACAGTTTTTTTATTAATTTGATTTAAATATTTTTTTTTGTAAAAATGTTTTAATATTATTTTTATTCATGTGCGCAGCAGGATTTGCGCCGCAGGATGTGCGCCCCACAGAATTTGCGCCCCACAGGATGTGCAAGGACAGTTTTTTTATTAATTTGATTTAAAAAAAAAAATTGTAATTTGTTTTTAATATTATTTTTATTTATGTGCACAGCAGGATGTCTGCCGCAGGATGTGCGCCCCACAGGATGTGCAAGCACAGTTTTTTTATTAATTTGATTTAAAAAAAATAATTGTAAATTGTTTTTAATATTATTTTTATTTATGTGCGCAGCAGGATGTGCGCCGCAGGATGTGCGCCCCACATAATTTTCGCCCCACAGGATGTGCAAGCACAGTTTTTGTATTAATTTGATTTAAATACATTTTTTTGTAAAAATGTTTTAATATTATTTTTATTTATGTGCGCAGCAGGATGTGCGCCCCACATAATTTGCGCCCCACAGGATGTGCAAGCAAGGTTTTTTATTAGTTATATTTAAATATTTTTTTTTGTAAAAATGTTTTAATATTATTTTTATTTATGTGCGCAGCAGGATGTGCGCCGCAGGATGTGCACCCCACAGAATTTGCACCCCACAGGATGTGCAAGCACAGTTTTTTTATTAATTTGATTTAAAAAAAAATAATTGTAAAAATGTTTTAATATTATTTTTATTCATGTGCGCAGCAGGATTTGCGCCGCAGGATGTGCGCCCCACAGAATTTGCGCCCCACAGGATGTGCAAGGACAGTTTTTTTATTAATTTGATTTAAATATTTTTTTTGTAAAAATGTTTTAATTTTATTTTTATTTATGTGCGCAGCAGGATGTGCGCCGCAGGATGTGCGCCCCACATAATTTGCGCCCCACAGGATGTGCAAGCAAGGTTTTTTATTAGTTATATTTAAATATTTTTTTTTGTAAAAATGTTTTTATATTATTTTTATTTATGTGCGCAGCAGGATGTGCGCCGCAGGATGTGCGCCCCACATAATTTGCGCCCCACAGGATGTGCAAGCACAGTTTTTTTATTAATTTGATTTAAAAAAAAAAAATGTAAATTGTTTTTAATATTATTTTTATTTATGTGCACAGCAGGATGTGCGCCGCAGGATGTGCGCCCCACATAATTTGCGCCCCACAGGATGTGCAAGCAAGGTTTTTTATTAGTTATATTTAAATATTTCTTTTTGTAAAAATGTTTTAATATTATTTTTATTTATGTGCCCAGTAGGATGTGCCCCACAGGATGTGCAAGCACAGTTTTTTTATTAATTTGATTTAAATATTTTTTTTTGTAAAAATGTTTTAATATTATTTTTATTCATGTGCGCAGCAGGATTTGCGCCGCAGGATGTGCGCCCCACAGAATTTGCGCCCCACAGGATGTGCAAGGACAGTTTTTTTATTAATTTGATTTAAAAAAAAAAATTGTAATTTGTTTTTAATATTATTTTTATTTATGTGCGCAGCAGGATGTCTGCCGCAGGATGTGCGCCCCACAGGATGTGCAAGCACAGTTTTTTTATTAATTTGATTTAAAAAAAATAATTGTAAATTGTTTTTAATATTATTTTTATTTATGTGCGCAGCAGGATGTGCGCCGCAGGATGTGCGCCCCACATAATTTTCGCCCCACAGGATGTGCAAGCACAGTTTTTGTATTAATTTGATTTAAATACATTTTTTTGTAAAAATGTTTTAATATTATTTTTATTTATGTGCGCAGCAGGATGTGCGCCCCACATAATTTGCGCCCCACAGGATGTGCAAGCAAGGTTTTTTATTAGTTATATTTAAATATTTTTTTTTGTAAAAATTTTTTAATATTATTTTTATTTATGTGCGCAGCAGGATGTGCGCCGCAGGATGTGCGCCCCACAGAATTTGCACCCCACAGGATGTGCAAGCACAGTTTTTTTATTAATTTGATTTAAAAAAAAATAATTGTAAATTGTTTTTAATATTATTTTTATTTATGTGCGCAGCAGGATGTGCGCCGCAGGATGTGCGCCCCACAGAATTTGCGCCCCACAGGATGTGCAAGCACAGTTTTTTTATTAATTTGATTTAAATATTTTTTTTTGTAAAAATGTTTTAATATTATTTGTATTAATGTGCGCAGCAGGATGTGCGCAGCAGGATGTGCGCCCCACAGAATTTGCGCCCCACATAATTTGCGCCCCACAGGATGTGCAAGCACAGTTTTTGTATTAATTTGATTTAAATATATTTTTTTGTAAAAATGTTTTAATATTATTTTTATTTATGTGCGCAGCAGGATGTGCGCCGCAGGATGTGCGCCCCACAGAATTTGCGCCCCACAGGATGTGCAAGCACAGTTTTTTTATTAATTTGATTTAAAAAAAAAAATAATTGTAAATTGTTTTTAATATTATTTTTATTCATGTGCGCAGCAGGATGTGCGCCCCACATAATTTGCGCCCCACAGGATGTGCAAGCACAGTTTTTTTATTAATTTGATTTAAAAAAAAAATAATTGTAAATTGTTTTTAATATTATTTTTATTCATGTGCGCAGCAGGATGTGCGCCGCAGGATGTGCGCCCCACAGGATGTGCAAGCACAGTTTTTTTATTTATTTGAGTTAAATATATTTTTTTGTAAAAATGTTTTAATATTATTTTTATTCATGTGCACAGCAGGATGTGCGCCGCAGAATGTGCGCCCCACATAATTTGCGCCCCACTGGATGTGCAAGCACAGTTTATTTATTAATTTGATTTAAATATATTTTTTTGTAAAAATGTTTTAATATTATTTTTATTCATGTGCGCAGCAGGATGTGCGCCGCAGGATGTGCGCCCCACATAATTTGCGCCCCACAGGATGTGCAAGCAAGGTTTTTTATTAGTTATATTTAAATATTTCTTTTTGTAAAAATGTTTTAATATTATTTTTATTAATGTGCCCAGTAGGATGTGCCCCACAGGATGTGCAAGCACAGTTTTTTTATTAATTTGATTTAAATATTTTTTTTTGTAAAAATGTTTTAATATTATTTTTATTCATGTGCGCAGCAGGATTTGCGCCGCAGGATGTGCGCCCCACAGAATGTGCGCCCCACAGGATGTGCAAGCACATTTTTTTTATTAATTTGATTTAAAAAAAAAAATTGTAAATTTTTTTTAATTTTATTTTTTTTTATTTGCGCAGCAGGATGTGCGCCGCAGGATGTGCGCCCCACAGAATTTGCGCCCCACAGGATGTGCAAGCACAGTTTTTTTATTAATTTGATTTAAATATTTTTTTTTGTAAAAATGTTTTAATATTATTTTTATTCATGTGCGCAGCAGGATGTGCGCCGCAGGATGTGCGCCCCACAGAATTTGCGCCCCACAGGATGTGCAAGGACAGTTTTTTTATTAATTTGATTTAAAAAAAAAAATTGTAATTTGTTTTTAATATTATTTTTATTTATGTGCGCAGCAGGATGTCTGCCGCAGGATGTGCGCCCCACAGGATGTGCAAGCACAGTTTTTTTATTAATTTGATTTAAATATTTTTTTTGTAAAAATGTTTTAATATTATTTTTATTTATGTGCGCAGCAGGATGTGCGCCGCAGGATGTGCGCCCCACAGAATTTGCGCCCCACAGGATGTGCAAGGACAGTTTTTTTATTAATTTGATTTAAAAAAAAAAAATTGTAATTTGTTTTTAATATTATTTTTATTTATGTGCGCAGCAGGATGTGCGCCGCAGGATGTGCGCCCCACATAATTTGCGCCCCACAGGATGTGCAAGCAAGGTTTTTTATCAGTTATATTTAAATATTTTTTTTTGTAAAAATGTTTTAATATTATTTTTATTCATGTGCGCAGTAGGATGTGCGCCGCAGGATGTGCGCCCCACAGAATTTGCGCCCCACAGGATGTGCAAGCACAGTTTTTTTATTAATTTGATTTAAATATTTTTTTTTGTAAAAATGTTTTAATATTATTTGTATTAATGTGCGCAGCAGGATGTGCGCCGCAGGATGTGCGCCCCACAGAATTTGCGCCCCACAGGATGTGCAAGCACAGTTTTTTTATTAATTTGATTTAAATATATTTTTTTGTAAAAATGTTTTAATATTATTTTTATTCATGTGCACAGCAGGATGTGCGCCGCAGGATGTGCGCCCCACATAATTTGCGCCCCACAGGATGAGCAAGCACAGTTTTTTTATTAATTTGATTTAAAAAAAAAAAATGTAAATTGTTTTTAATATTATTTTTATTTATGTTCGCAGCAGGATGTGCGCCGCAGGATGTGCGCCCCACATAATTTGCGCCCCACAGGATGTGCAAGCAAGGTTTTTTATTAGTTATATTTAAATATTTCTTTTTGTAAAAATGTTTTAATATTATTTTTATTTATGTGCACAGTAGGATGTGCGCCGCAGGATGTGCGCCCCACAGGATGTGCAAGCACAGTTTTTTTATTAATTTGATTTAAATATTTTTTTTTGTAAAAATGTTTTAATATTATTTGTATTAATGTGCGCAGCAGGATGTGCGCCGCAGGATGTGCGCCCCACAGAATTTGCGCCCCACAGGATGTGCAAGCACAGTTTTTTTATTAATTTGATTTAAAAAAAAAAAATGTAAAAATGTTTTAATATTATTTTTATTTATGTGCGCAGCAGGATGTGTGCCGCAGGATGTGCGCCCCACAGAATTTGCGCCCCACAGGATGTGCAAGCACAGTTTTTTTATTAATTTGATTTAAATATTTTTTTTTGTAAAAATGTTTTAATATTATTTTTATTCATGTGCGCAGCAGGATTTGCGCCGCAGGATGTGCGCCCCACAGAATTTGCGCCCCACAGGATGTGCAAGGACAGTTTTTTTATTAATTTGATTTAAAAAAAAAAATTGTAATTTGTTTTTAATATTATTTTTATTTATGTGCGCAGCAGGATGTCTTCCGCAGGATGTGCGCCCCACATAATTTGCGCCCCACAGGATGAGCAAGCACAGTTTTTTTATTAATTTGATTTAAAAAAAAAAAATGTAAATTGTTTTTAATATTATTTTTATTTATGTGCGCAGCAGGATGTGCGCCGCAGGATGTGCGCCCCACATAATTTGCGCCCCACAGGATGTGCAAGCAAGGTTTTTTATTAGTTATATTTAAATATTTCTTTTTGTAAAAATGTTTTAATATTATTTGTATTAATGTGCGCAGCAGGATGTGCGCCGCAGGATGTGCGCCCCACAGAATTTGCGCCCCACAGGATGTGCAAGCACAGTTTTTTTATTAATTTGATTTAAATATTTTTTTTTGTAAAAATGTTTTAATATTATTTTTATTCATGTGCGCAGCAGGATTTGCGCCGCAGGATGTGCGCCCCACAGAATTTGCGCCCCACAGGATGTGCAAGGACAGTTTTTTTATTAATTTGATTTAAAAAAAAAAATTGTAATTTTTTTAATATTATTTTTATTTATGTGCGCAGCAGGATGTCTGCCGCAGGATGTGCGCCCCACATAATTTGCGCCCCACAGGATGAGCAAGCACAGTTTTTTTATTAATTTGATTCAAAAAAAAAAAATGTAAATTGTTTTTAATATTATTTTTATTTATGTGCGCAGCAGGATGTGCGCCGCAGGATGTGCGCCCCACAGGATGTGCAAGCACAGTTTTTTTATTAATTTGATTTAAATATTTTTTTTTGTAAAAATGTTTTAATATTATTTGTATTAATGTGCGCAGCAGGATGTGCGCCCCACAGAATTTGCGCCCCACAGGATGTGCAAGCACAGTTTTTTTATTAATTTGATTTAAAAAAAAAAAATGTAAAAATGTTTTAATATTATTTTTATTTATGTGCGCAGCAGGATGTGTGCCGCAGGATGTGCGCCCCACAGAATTTGCGCCCCACAGGATGTGCAAGCACAGTTTTTTTATTAATTTGATTTAAAAAAAAAATTGTAATTTGTTTTTAATATTATTTTTATTTATGTGCGCAGCAGGATGTGCGCCGCAGGATGTGCGCCCCACAGAATTTATGCCCCACAGGATGTGCAAGCACAGTTTTTTTATTAATTTGATTTAAAAAAAAAATTGTAATTTGTTTTTAATATTATTTTTATTTATGTGCGCAGCAGGATGTGCGCCGCAGGATGTGCGCCCCACAGAATTTATGCCCCACAGGATGTGGAAGCACAGTTTTTTTATTAATTTGATTTAAATATTTTTTTTTGTAAAAATGTTTTAATATTATTTTTATTCATGTGCACAGCAGGATGTGCTTCGCAGGATGTGCGCCCCACATAATTTGCGCCCCACATAATTGCGCCCCACAGGATGTGCAAGCACA